>NC_068350.1:33866570-34070076 GCF_014633365.1 Diospyros lotus
AAGAAAGAACATAACAGAAGAATTGAGGGAGAAGAGAGAAAAGCTGAGGGAGAGCTAGGAGAATTAAGGGAGAGAATTGGAATTCAAATTCATTCTTCAATTATCCTCCCATCCTCCTACAAGTAGCCTTTTATAGGCATCAACTAGCAACTAACATAAAACATGCTCTAGAATAACAGCACACATCTGTTGCTAACAGAATTACAAAAGATCTCCTAATAACAATTGTAACTCAATTACATCTTTGCCCTCTAATACCCCTTGGGTCGTGACAGTCCCTTCTCCTTGAAAGGTTTCTTGTCCCCAATCCCCATCTTCACCATCTGATTTCTTATGCGCCTTTTCTTGTTCTTATCTCTTATCTTCTGTTTCTTTAGCTTTCCCTTTTCTTTTTCCTCAACAATAACAATACTATTACTTGCTGCAACATCAAGTCCAGCCATCCACCTCTTCCCTATTGCCATTGAAAATGGTTCTAGTTAATCTGTCATTCCTGCAACCATAGCATTTCCAATCATAGAAAGGAATTCAAACTTCTCTATAGGCCAAAATTTTGATTTGATGTTGCAACTCTCCAACTGAAATAGGAATAAACAAAACCATAAAAGTCTCGTTCCCCTCAACAACAAATTCCTCCACCATCTTCTGAGCATCTTCTCCTTCCTTATCTTTAGTAGAGGTATCCTCAAGTGGAGTATCTTTTACTTCCTGATTGCTGGTGTACAGCAAAAGCCCACTTTCAGCATATTTTTCCTCCAGTGGAACCTTGATGACTTCTTTAGCAATTACCATTCCTTCTTTGTCAGCCTAAATTGCCTGATCCAATTCAAGTTTTTCCCCATACTTTGCAGCTACCATTCCGATTCTTAGGACCTTATCAACCTCATACTTCTTCTCAACTACATGAATGCTATCTTCATCGCAATCCTTCTCTTCTTGTGCCACTTCATCAACTTCCGAAAAATATAAACAGTGATCCCCACCGATATCCTTGTTCGATCTCTCTTCCTTGCCAAAGTCTTTAGTTACAATTGGCCGGTCCAACTCCAAGGTCTGAAAAAAAAATAAAAATGAATCACTAAACACCAATATCATCATTGTTTATAAGTAAAATAATTGAAGATAGACTATCTTAAACTGAGTCCACTAATATCCCCCAATTTGAGTCCAAGTGTAGTCCTGTTGATCCTACTCACTTGAAAAATGGTAGGAGAGGCGTGAGCTTAAAGCCCAATGAGAGTTACCACACAATATCCAAAATCACGAATTTCATATATATACAATAAAAAACAGATTTCAAATTCAAATATTCCCAATGCAATAACATGTGACAACAAAAGGATAAAATCTTGTCACTTAGTGTACCTATCAAATTACCCACAACGTATAAAACATCAATTAACTAAGGGAACCATAATATTCAATAATCAATTAACATCACAATAAATATCTCAATGGCAGTATAGCCCTGCAAGCTGAATCCAATCAATGTATAGGGGAAACTAGTAACTTCCCTAGGGTCTCCCCAAGTGTCTGGTCAAGCATCTCACAACCAAAATATATGAGTCTCTTCTCCTCCTGTTGAGTAGCTAAAATTCATGGATTCACATAGGTTGTCGAATTCTAATTGCCAAAATGACCTTGGACTTCCACATGGTCCGAAAACAATTTATAATCACATGCTAACACCATCAATAAATTTTTCATGCTTCTCAAAACAATTTCACAAATCCACGTTCTGAATTTGTTTTCATATCATCAATATATCAAGTAATAGAATTGAGAACATATATCATGTCAAAATAGTTTTCAATCATGCATGGAAATAATTTTTCAAAATATATACACTATTGCAAAAATAACCACTCACCTGATTCCAAAACAAGAACCATCTTACAATTGCACCAAAGCTCATCTTCATTTAAAATTTGTTGGGGAGAAAAAATAACAAACTAAACTGCAACCACCAAGTACCACTCATTGAAGACGAGCCTTCATTTGAAATCTTCTATTGTTTTACTTGCTGTGTAGGCCAACCATCTAGTTGGTTATAATGAGATCATATATCAGCACAAAATCTAAAATTGTTCTCTGTGTGGTAAATTCTCTTCCCCATGAGGTCTTTGTCAAGGGATCCACTATCGCCTTTTTTCTTTATCTTTGGCACAGAAGCCCTTTCACGTCTTCTCTGTAAAGCAAAGCTGGATTGTGAACTTCAAGGAATAAAGATCTCCCCAGCCTGTGAATTGATCAGCCACCACCTGTTTGCTGATTTTTGTTCATCTTTTGCAATGCCACAGCCTGTAATGTTGAGGCTCCCCAAACCTGTTTTCACACATAGTATTTTGTTATGCCAAGATTTCCACCTACCAAAGTAAGAATTGTTTTTCAGTCCAAGCACTCCAAATGATCAGCAGCAAGCAATCTCGAGTCTCACTGGGCTACATCAAGATAACCATAACTACACTTATCTGGGTCTTCTATCTTTGTTCATCAATCACAAATCTCATCTTTCAAATTTCTTTTGGAAAAAAATGGGTAAAAACTTTCTGGTTGGAAAGCCCATACTCTCTCATTTGCAGGACACCCTATCATGTTTCAAGTGGCAGCCTCTTCACTCCCCAACTACACAATGGCCACCTGAAAATTACATCAAAGAATATGTTCTCAACTGGATAACAAAATGAGAGGATTTTGGTGGGGGAAAATTTGCCAATCAAAAGAGCCTCTTCCTCAAGTTATGGAGCTCCATGTGCAAACCAAAAGATGGAGGAAGACTGAGTCTTTGCAAGACGACTGTCATGAACAAAGCTCTCCTCTCTCACCTAGGTCAGAGAATGCTCTCTGTTGAGAATTCAATCCATCAAAAGCTCTGGATCAAAGCTGTGAAGGCTAAATATTGTTATCACCAATCCTTTATGCAAACATGAGCTAAGAGCACAGATTTGGCCATTTAGAAGGACATTGTTGGTCTACAAAAGTCTGCAAGTCTGTCGGCATTAACAGTTCTCTCAACCTACGATAAGACCCTTGGGTCTCTACTCTTCCCCAACATCACCCTAGGAGACTTGATAAACCCAGATGCTTGTAGATGGAATAGATCTGAAGTGGAGGAGACCATCCACCCCATTCAGCTGGAGAAAGATTTTTACACCCCCCCCCCCCCCCCCCCCCGGTTTTCTCTCTTCTGAGGTGACTCACACTGACTGTGGATTGATCATGACAGCCTGGCCTCCTTCACCTTCTCACTAAGAGGTTCCCGGTTGAGAATTGCTCAGGTTTTTTTATGTGGCAAAGGGCACAAGCCTCCCTCCATGAATTTTGTTTACTGCCCCATTGCCTGCAGTATTTGGGGGAATGCTGGACCCTATCCACCTGTTTGTAGCTTGTGAATGATATCCCGTTGTGGCTTTTTCCCATCTTTCACCCTGGTTGGCTTCATCAAGGTTTGGCAAAGCATGGAGCAGGTCTGCTGATTTTGCAGCAGTCCTCTTTGACCATCTTTGGCAACTCCAAGATTAGGTGCCACTATCAATTCCATCTGGCAATCTTGGAACTATCATCTGACCCAAGTTGAAGAACCATTGCCCAGCCCCAACTCTGATTGCAATCTATCCATCCACGTCTCTACCTCTCTCTTGGGATTCTCCATTTGGGAAAATAAATATTAACATGAATGCCTCCTTTAAGAATGGTTCAGGATCAGGTGGTATTATGGCTTGTGATGCTAGTACATCTATCCTGTTCCCAGCTCTAGTCTGATGGCATAAGCCATTTTCCTCCATGAAGCTACTTTGATTGCCAGCGAATGATGGGAATTTATCTCCTTTGAATCTGATACCCTATCCATGGTCAATGTAAGGAATCGCCCACAAGATGAGATCCACTGGTCTATTAGAGCATATTTTTAATGGATTTTATGAATCTCGTATCCTCCTTTCTTGGCTGGTCTCTCTCCATACACCGAGGCTTGCTAACATGAACTTGCCACAGAGGGATAACAGGTTCATTTCTCAAGAAGCTCCTTACCCTGGACATTCCAAACTGCATATGGACCCTATGCCAAGATTATCTGCAGTTTGTCTACTCAGCCTTGATCCTCCATGGCTGGTTTCTGTTTTGTTTTCTCTTGTTCTTGTTCTTCCTTTCTCTCTTTCTTAGTGTTGTGTTCCGAATTCCTCAATAGAAGAAAAAATCTAAAATAGTTTTTCCCTCATTATTTCTTGCGACCTCCATGTACATATCTATACTACTTCTCTACCTATATCACCAATGAAGTCACCTCCTATAATGATTTCTTGCCTCTAGTTATTCCCTGCAACCTCACTAAATTCTCCCAACCCAGTCCAACTCGCACTAACAATATTCATAATCTCCTCTCTAGAAACAATTACATATTTTGATAGTCCTATCTTCCAACCTCTTTGCATCCGCTACCTCTTCCTTTTAGTCCTATTCATCATATTCCTTCTCCATTTCGTGGAAGGTCCTTCCCTCCAAAATTTATATCTTGACTTAGTTAACATTTTAGTGTTCTCACCAACCCATCTTGACCCTCTTGGAGGCCACTAATAGTAACTATTCTCCTAGTAATCATCACATCTATAACTTCAACAGATTTCCCTGTCAAGATTCCAATGTTCTATGATCAAATCCTAAGCTTCTTATCCTAGATTAACTTCTTTCCTCACATCTGTCCATAAAAATGCAAGAAACCTTACAAATTTAGCACGAAATTTGTGTGTCAATGTAGCTGATCTAGTCCATTTTCATTGAACTCAAGCAATGGAACGTGATACTAAGAAAGTATACCCCAGCAAGATAATATTTTATCAACTACCTAACTCAACCCTCCTCCTCCATCCAAGATTGGGACCGATGATGATAATGAGTACTGCCTTTTAACTTTGTGGATGTTTACAGGATTACTCAATTCACAGGCAGACTCACTCAATGAAGTTGTTTCATACTTTCATGGAAAATATAGCCATGCAAATTTCTATGTTAATTATCGTTAAATTATTGACCTCTGGCTCATCTAGAAGTTTAAGATCTTAGAGAGGGGTAATATTATCTTTTGAATTAATATTTATACTCTTAATAGACCTCCTCATGTGTAGTTGACTCTTCTTATAACTAGGCCAAACATGTGTGCGTATTGAAATTTTACAGGTTGGCAATTATGTTTGAACACAAAATTTTTGCATGCTTTGATACCATATTAAATTATTAATCATTAACTCATCATCTAAACATGCTATTCTAGAGCAGTAAGTTTATCTTTTATAAAACTATTTATATCCAGGAAGTATAAAATCTTTACCTTCTGAATTTGTCAAACACAAACCCACCCAATGTTATATGTATATATTACCTGGGCAGGATAAAATCTTCAGAGTAGCCTCACACTTGTCAACTTTCTTGCACTTTTAGGAGTATAAATTGATAGCTAAAAAGGAAGGGGTTTTCAGATGCCCGAACCCCCTAGCAGCCTTAACTTACTATCTTTACTTACAATCAGACATGATCTATGCTTATGTAGTAAGTAATGCTTATCAGTTTACTATAAAAGCAATGTTATTTTAGACTGTTGCGAACAAACTAACCAGTCTTTTGCACATTGATTTGGTTGCAGCGCAATTATCGATTCTTCATCCTGTTTATATCATCATCAACCATGCTCTGCATATATGTCTTCACATTCTCATTGATGAATCTGATGCAACAGACAAGCGGCTTCTGGCGTACTGTCTCAGAAGATATTGTATCAGTTGCCCTAGTAATATATTGCTTCATAGCCATTTGGTTTGTTGGTGGACTTACTGTTTTCCACTTCTACCTTATCAGCAAAAACCAGGTGATACTCCTCAAAAAGGCTATTAATGTAGTTTACAATATTATGTTGAGAATGCAACACCATGTAGATCTTTCTATAGACAAGAAATGCATGCTCTTCACAAATATTTTGCTCTTACATACTTACAATTGCCATGCAGAGTTTATATATTTAGGACATAAATGTAGAAAAAATCTCTCTTTTTAGGAGGGAGAGACAGAAAATAAGAATGAGATTTATTCTCTCATGGTTCCATCCATGTTTCCTTTTCTTTTTTCTGTGATAAAGAAGAATTGTATCATTCCCAGAGATCATGAAATACAGACTTAGAGGTAATGAAAAACCCAAATAATTCCTCTGTCTGCATATTGTACTTGTGGACCACTGCCTTACTCATTACACTCAATAGATAAGTTATTCTCAGCCAAGAAGAGATGATAGGGATTAAGAATTTTGGACTGGCTTAGGAGAAAAAGAATAGGAAGCAACAATCCTAACTAAAATAGGATTTTCTTTTTTTGGGTTAGAATCCTATCTTTTTTTTTCTTTCCAAAGCACTATAACTTTCTTTTATAAATAGGAAGATGCATACATATTCTTTTTCATCATCTTCTCTCTTCACCCCCTTGTTGTTTGTTTAGAGTAAAAATAATAATATAAAAGATAAAGATAACCCTTTGTCTAACAATTTAACATGATATCAAAGCAAGTAAAAAGTCCTAAGTTCAAACCTTATCGCTAACCCAATATTTAAATTGTTGCATGTGTTTGAACCAATTATGCGGTGAAATCTAGCCACACATCACGGGGCATGTTGAGAGTAAAAATAATAATACAAAAGATAAAAGTCAACTCTCTATTTAATAGCTTAAACTTTTAGATCAAATGGTGGTTAACAATTCACATTGTTCTTCATTGCATGTCCATTTGATATTAAGTATTGGGCTGATGCACCATGGGCAACCCCAGTTCAGGTGCACAACTGCAAATGCCAACAAATTAAACACTATATAACTATTAAAAATGACTCTTAACACACTTTTTGAGGACTTAACTTGAGGAAACCAATCTAGAGATTTAATTCATATTGGGTAAAGATACAAATGTATTGTTAAAGGCGCAATTTGATTCCATGGTGCTTCCCCATCGCCCAGCCCCTAATAAAAATGACATATCAAGCCTTAATCTCGCATGGTGTAGTTGACTACATGAATTCTATTCTAGCTCACCAATCCAAACCCCTCTCCCCCCCCCCCCCCCACAAAAAAAGGAAATTTTCAATAAATAAAATGCTTTATATTGTATTCTGTGAAATTTTTAATTATTGTTCCCTTTCGAAACTCTGGTTGGTGGGTGCAGCCTGATATTGTTGAAAACAGACTGTTGATGTGTAAATTGTGTGCCAACCTTTTCTCTTGACTAGTAAGCAATAGACTATATTAATGGATGTGCCTTGCTTAGAATTTGTAAATCAATTCTACTTCACAATGCTATTCTTTATATTTTTTTTGGCATAATTCTTGTGTATGTTTTATCCTTCTGCTAAAGAATGGGATCTTCTATTCTGGTCATTTGCCTTTACAGACGACTTATGAGAATTTCCGTTATCGCTACGACAAGAAGGAAAACCCATATAACAAAGGGATAATGAAGAACCTTAAGGAATTCTTTTTCTCCAAGACCCCATCATCAGAAATCAATTTCAGAGAATGGGTAGTGGAAGATGACACCGAAATGGATGAGATGATTGGCAAAGATGGTGCAATGATGGTTCCAAATATTTTGCAAAATTTGGATTATGCAGGAATTGATGATAATCTAAAGAAGGACAGAGGGGGTGATATCGCATATGACTCATTCTTGTTTGATGCCAAGAAAGAACTGAGACAATCACAATTGGACCCCACTAATGGCTATAGTAATACTACAGATGAAATGTCCAAGGATCATAACTCCCGTTGATGTTCTTTAGAGATTCCTTCATCATTAAAGGTAAATTATTTATGATATGAATCATATTGTGTTGATAACAACATGAACATTGTGGACTCACTAAAAATTGGCTAATGGTATGGTGTGTTAATCTTTTATCTGGTTATAATCAATCATGTTGTACAAATGTGTATTTACACACTTTGTCATGTTTTTGTACAGCTTTTCCTGGGCTTATGGTTATGTTACAGATAGCATAATCTGTTGTCATAGCCACTATCTTTATATATAAAGGACAGGGAACTTAGAGAAAGAATCCTGTTATACAAAATACTTTAAATATATGAATTACCTACTTTAGGTTAAATGACCCCTGGTTAGCATAATCAGTCAAAGTACTGATGTGCACCCTATATGTGCATTATTTAATTCATGTTTACTATATAATTGTACAACGCACCTTGCTTCAAAATGAGAAATGCACTGTTTATATCAGTTATTATATTTTTATCCTCCGGAAATAATGAAAAGTAAAAGAAATATGAATATTTAGCTATACCCTTGTATTGGGAAAGATAAAGAAATAAAAAGTTAAGGTGGTATTTTACTGATTTTGTAAGATTGTAGAAATCAATGATGGAAGAGCCAACCAAATCTTTAAACACCAGTTACGGGCTTTTGTAGGCTGCACTATTAATAATTTGTAAGTAACCGGAAAAATGCAGCTTTTAATTATTTCAACTGAGGGGGAAGGTCTAATTCATTTGATTACTGACTCGCCAGCCTCTGATCAATGAAACTTGAGTAAGACTTTTGACTTCTTGAGCTGCATTTTGAATTTCTTTAACATCAACAGGATAAGTAGTCTGTTGATAAGCTGATCTACCATTTCCAACCATCCATTATGTTTAAGCTTCAGTTTTCTGAAAACCAAACAGGTCTAGTGATTCTGCAACTTTCATTCAGCTCATATCATGCTAAAGGGAATTATAGCACAGCTCATTTTTGCAGTGTGTAAAGACATTTATTCATCTCTTTCTCTGACCTTATTTTTGGATAAATCCTACATGACATGTGAATTTGTCTAAAGTCTTTTTTCTCCCCCTCTTTTGATACCATCAAATTCTACTAAAGATTTTGAGATGCATCATTCATAGCAGCATTTGCAGCATCACTGGCTTTTAATTATATATGGATGCATCACCCCTTTTAAGGTTGTGCAAGCTCTTTCTTTGACTAGGTTCTTTTTCTTTATTCTACTATTCTGGATCTCCAGGCTACATCATTAGTTCTCAACTTGTTTCCAAGGAAAAGAAGCATATCTAGTAGTGGAAAATAAGTCTTCATTTACTACAATTACCTACCTGAAGAAATTGAGAATAGGGAACCCATAGATAAAGAGAAAACTAGAGAATAGTATATAAGCAGAGATAGAAGAAGAGATCAGAAAGCAAAGAAGAATATCTAGACAAATGAAAGAGTTTATGAAGGAGAGGTAACAAGTAGTAGAAGGGATCAGGAGAAGATAAGATGCAGTAGCAGAAAAGGGAACAGCAGAGAAGAGGGAAGGAAGAATACAAAGGGGAATAAAGAAGAAGAGGAGAAGAGAAAGAGTTGCTGCTCTTAAATAACTTTTATTTATTCTCAGAATTCATTGCTTTCAGATTACACCAATATGCCATATTTATGGGCATTATAGAACTCCTAAAATATGTAAAATTCTTTTTAAACTAATCCAATCTAATATAAGAACCCTGATAAAATTAAAATACATTTAAGTTAAAATCAGAATTTCTCAATTACATAAAGCTAATATCTTTATGTGATATGTGTGGTTCTCAAATCAGCTTGATTGCATCAACAAATTGGCCAAAAATTGAGGTCATGTGCTTCCCAACAAGGAGCGCTTTTGGTTGCAAAATTGTTTCTTTGCCCTTGAGCACTGAAAAGTATTATGGAATCAAAGGGAGGGCTAGTTTGGGTTGACAGAGATATTTGCAATAATAGCAGTCTGGGAGCTTTTATATCCTTGCAATGCTGCTTTTCCGAATCCCTTTTGTTGTCATTTCTTGAAGCTTTAAGGATTGTCTGTTGTCATTTCTTGAAGCTACTCTTTTAGGGACTTACTCAAATTTTGTGCTTGAACTTTTAGAGTAGATCTTCTAGCTTGCTTGCTAATTGCAAAATGCTCAGCTGAGTAAGGAAGCCAGAAAACCTTTTTCCCTTTTGTTGTTCAGACCCCATTCAACTCACTCAACACGACATTTGATGTCTTTGTTCACCTCTTGTTCTCCTTGAATCTTGTTTTGATTTTTAATTGAGAGCAAGCTTTCAGCTAATCAGATTAGTCCTGCAAATTAACATGGCATCTGATATCTTTGTTTACCTCTTGTTCCACTCCTATCTTGCTTAGATTTCTCACCGAGTATGTTTTTGGTCAATCAAATTAGTTCTGCAAAGTTCATCAGTACTTCAGTTTAATTTCATTCAAAATGTAAAATTGGAATGGAATCATCTAGCAAAATCTACATCTAGAAAACCGTCAACTCCAGTGATTGTTGAACATTTACTTGGCTTACAAACAGAACCTGGTTTTAATGTGTTACTTTGGTGGTGCTCTTCTTTTTAGCATATATGGCGATGCCCTTACAGTATCTTGTGACATTTTGCAGAGGGCTAAGTCCATGCAATTTCATCTGGTGGCATTATCTTGATATCTTCGTGTGCATTGGCCTTAATTTACTGATGATAAAGCTAAAAATCAAAGCTTCAGTCCCCATTGATTGTGAATTGTTCAAGACTCAAGGCAACCCTCAAAGTCAGAGAAGGAGGAGGAAACTAAGAAGTGTAAAAGGAATGGAAGAAAAGGTAGGAGAAAATCAAGCTCCAACTTGAAATGCTAAATACAACAAAGTGCAGGGCTAGCAACAACATGATGGTGCCAAATATCTTTTCTTGTTGTTCATTTCATTCATTAACTGTGGCTGTGTTCATCTTTTTCAATTTCTGGGAGAAGGGTTATTGCTTGGGGGAGTTTGTAAAATTGTTGATTGTTGAATATAGAGTTGTTAGTCCCTTTCTTGTAGTTAGAAGTGGTGGGGGTAAAGGAAAACAAAAATTATAAATGTGATGTGATACCTGCACTACCGTTGCTATATTGTCACTATGCTTATGCTTATGTTGGGGACCGGAAACATCACTACTAAATTGTTGGTACGAACTCATCTCCAATGTCGAATTGATGCTAAAGAGGTTATAATGTCTTGTTTGTAAGATTGTAACTAAAGTTAAATCACTTTATACTCTAATTTATGTATATATTTATGTGTATTCGGTCCATCCATATCTAAATTATATGTTATTATTTGTGTAATGTGATGACATGATTTTACATAGATAATTTATTGGAAAAATCTTAGATATATTACTTTGTCATATGAGTAATTAACTAAAATGAATGAACTGGGTATTTTAAGATCATGTGTAATTGAACCAGTATTTCATCTATATATGAATACAAAATTAAATATCCATTCAGTTAAAAATAACAAGTCATTATAGTTAATAAAATAGTCGTTTATCTCCTTATTTTTTATGTTAAAATAATAAAATTAAGAAGTTTGGTCCAATCACCTAACAATAATTCTAATCAGCCACGTCCTGCCTGATCACATAATAATATGAAGTATATAAAATAAATTAAAAATAAAAAAATAACATAATGAATTCAATCATACAAATTCCTAAATAATCAGTAACTAAAAGTAGTGTTCTTGTCTATATTAGGCCAATGGATTGGATGATAGCCGAGCTAACGTTGGTTAATTGTATTGGGTCAAACAAATAAACTTTGCTTGGATTGGGCTTTATCTCAATAAGGATAACTACTTTATTGGGATTAGTCTAATTGGAGATAAAATTGTACTAGTATATCTTAAATTAATTTTATGACAAGATATACGTATTTCTAAATTAGGGGTGTGATTCCCTTGGCCAAAAATTAGGGTTTTGTGATCCTCAAGTTCTCAACCATGTGTGTGAAGCATGTGTAATGACGACGAGATACTCAAAAAAATAGAAAAATTATCAAAGTAATCTTAAATAACAATTGTTCTTACTCTATTTTGTGTCCTTTTTACTTTGTTGTGTGTCGATGGGATATTTAATTTTGTATTTATATATGAATGAAATGATGGTTCAATTATACATGATCTTAAAATACCCAGTTCATTCTTTTTTTTTAATTAATTATCCAATCTCTTAAGACTAAACAATAATGGAATAAAAAATATTATACCCACAAATAATTTTCATAAATTATTTTGACACACATAAAATTTGTAAGGTTTATTTAAAATTAATAATAAAATTCTCATTATTATTAATTTTAGATAAATTATTAAAAAATTTATTAATTTATGAGGATTATCTATCAAATTTGTTTGTGGGTATAACATTTCTATAATTAAATCAAGTGAATATTAAATCGGGTAAGGAAATTTGTTGAGAGAAAGATTTCAAAATAATGGAGATCATATTTTATAATATCGAATGATTAATTATGCACAATTTTTAAACTTAGAAATAAGTTGTTACTTATCCTTGGCTAATTAATTGAGAAATTAAAGTTAAAATTATGAGTTTCACTCACTAAAACTTTAGGATTATTTATGAACTTTAATCAACTTAAACCTTGATGAGTTAGAATATAATTTGGGTGGATTAAGTCACCTCTAGATGAGAATAAATATAATTAACAAAAAAAATTACTTAATTTTTCAATAATTAGTATCAAGAGAATGGGTGTTACATATAATATCAATGTGACTTATGGGTTTATACGACCAAGTAATGGTACTCCTAAGACTTTTCCAATAGACTATCTATGTAAAATTAGGTCATCACATTACACAAGCAATAGTGTATAGTCTAGATGTAAATGTACCGAATGTGCATATGAATGTATACATAAACTAGAGTATAAAGTGATTTAACCTTAATTACAATCTTACAAATAAGACATTATAACCTCTTTAGCATCAATTCGATATTGGGAGATGAGTTTGTACCAACAATTTAGTAGTGATGTTTCCTGTCCCCAACATAAGCATGAGCATAGTGACAATATAGCAATGGTAGTCCAGGTATCACATCACATTTATAATTTTTGTTTTCCTTTACCCCCATCACTTCTAACTACAAGAAAGGGACTAACAACTCTATATTCAACAATCAACAATTTTACAAACTCCCCCAAGCAGTAACCCTTCTCCCAGAAATTAAAAAAGATGAACACAGCCACAGTAAATGAATGAAATGAACAACAAGAAAAGATATCTGGCACTATCATGTTGTTGCTAGCCCTGCATTTTGTTGTATTTAGCATTTCAAGTTGGAGCTTGATTTTCTCCTACCTTTTCTTCCATTCCTTTTACACTTCTTAGTTTCCTTCTTCTTCTCTGACTTTGAGGGTTGCCTTGAGTCTTGAACACTTCACAATCAATGGGGACTGAAGCTTTGATTTTTAGCTTTATCATCGGTAAATTAAGGCCAATGCACACGAAGATATCAAGATAATGCCACCAGATGAAATTGCTATACCCCCTATCATGGACTTAGCCCTCCGCAAAATATCACAAGATACTGTAAGGGCATCGCCATATATGCTAAAAAGAAGAGCACCACCAAAGTAACACATTAAAACCAGGTTCTGTTTGTAAGCCAAGTAAATGTTCAACAATCACTGGAGTTGACGGTTTTCTAGATGTAGATTTTACTAGATGATTCCATTCCAAGTTTACATTTTGAATGAAATTAAAGTGTAAGTACTGATGAACTTCGCAGAACTAATTTGATTGACCAAAAACATGCTCAGTGAGAAATCTAAGCAAGATAGGAGTGGAACAAGACGTAAACAAAGATATCAGATGCCATGTTAATTTGCAGGACTAATCTGATTAGCTGAAAGCTTGCTCTCAATTAAAAATCAAAACAAGATTCAAGGAGAACAAGAGGTGAACAAAGACATCAAATGTCGCGTTGAGTGAGCTGAATGGGGTCTGGACAACAAAAGGGAAAAAGGTTTTCAGGCTTCCTTACTCAGCTGAGCATTTTGCCATTAGCAAGCAAGCTAGAAGATCTACTCCAAGAGTTCAAGCACAAAATTTGAGTAATTCCCTAAAAGAGTAGCTTCAAGAAATGACAACAGACATTCCTTAAAGCTTCAAGAAATGACAACAAAAGGGATTCGGAAAAGCAGCATTGCAGGGCATATAAAAGCTCCAACAATGCTATTATTGCAAGTATCTCTGTCGACCCAAACTAGCCCTCCCTTTGATTCCATAATGAGTTTCAGTGCTCAAGTGCAAAGAAACAATTTTGCGACCAAAAGCGCTCCTTGTTGGGAAGCACATGACCTCAATTTTTGGCCAATTTGTTGATGCAATCAAGCTGATTTGAGAATCACACATAGCAAATAAAGATAGTAGCTTTATGTAATTGAGAAATTCTGATTTGAACTTAATGTATTTTAATTTTATCAGGGTTCTTATATTAGATCAGATTAGTTTAAAAAGAGTTTTACATATTTTAGGAGTTCTATAATGCCCATATAAATATGGCATATTGGTGTAATCTGAAGCAATGAATTCTGAGAATGAATAAAAGTTATTTAAGAGCTGCAACTCTTTCTCTTCTCCTCTCCTTCTTTATTCCCCTTTTGTATTCTTCCTTCCCTCTTCTCTGCTGTTCCCTTTTCTGCTACTACTGCATCTTATCTTCTCCTCCTGATCCCTTCTACTACTTGTTACCTCTCCTCCATAATCTCTTTCATGCGTCTAGACATTCTTCTTTGCTTTCTGATCTCTTCTTCTTCCTCTGCTTATATACTGTTCTCTAGTTTTCTCTTCATCTGCGGGTTCTCTATTCTCAATTTCTTCAGGTAGGTAATTGTAGTAAATGAAGAACTTATTTTCCACTACTAGATAAGCTTCTTTTCCTTGGAAACAAGTTGAGAACTAACGATGTAGCCTGGAGGTCCAGAATAGTAGAACAAAGAAAAAGAACCCAGTCAAAGAAGAGCATGCTGTCACGGACTCAGAGAATCCCCCTACCCATGTGGACTGGTAGGGTGGCATATGATGCACATGTGTGGCCTATAATACCGGAGTGTGCACTGATGGTTCTATGCTTTGCAGGTATTGTCGCTATCTTACCCAAAGTATTGTCAGGGCCAGTCCAAGGCCAGTGGAGTCGTGGGCGATAATAATTTTTTTGTGGACGGGGGAGGGGCTATTTTTTTTTGAGGGGATGAGAAGGGGTGCTTTGTTCTCTCTTGTATTTTTCTTGGGGGTTGTATTTTTTGGGGGCCCCGCGGCGGCGGGAGGGGTGTATTTTTAGGGTGGCCCCAAATTTTTGAAGGCCTGAGTATTGTGTGTGTGTTTGCATGTGCCAAGCTTGCCTGCCACTGGCCTTGAGAGAGTTGTGAATGAGTAATCTTAATTAATATGAGATTAAAATTATTATAGATAATATTTATTTTAATTTTTGTGAAAATTAGGATTATGATATTTTGAAATCCATTAGTTAGGATTAGAATTCTTATAAATGATATTTATCTTAATATTTTAAAATTATTTTATAATTAGAATTACTTATGAATAATTATTTATTCTTTTCTTAGAATATTCAAAAAAAATTTAAATGTCAAAATTATCTAGTTTACGCGTTTGTGTAGAATCCCCTACATATGAAAAATTTACATTTTTTTAACTCAAAAAAAGTATTTTGATCTTTTGAACTTTTAATGAACTTTTGACATAACAAACCCAAAGTAAGTAATTCATCTATTTAAAGTATTTTGTATAACAGGATTCTTTATCTAAGTTCGCTGTCCTTTATATATAAAGATAGTGGCTATGACAACAGATTATGCTATCTGTAACATAACCATAAGCCCAGGAAAAGCTGTACAAAAACATGGCAACTGTGTAAATACACATTTGTACAACATGATTGATTATTACCAGATAAAAGATTAACATACCTTACCATTACCCAATTTTTGGTGAGTTCACAATGTTCATGTTGTTATCAACACAATATGATTCATATCATGAAAATTTACCTTTAACTATGAAAGAATCTCTAAAGAACATCAACTGGAGTTATGATCCTTGGATATTTCATTCGTAGTATTACTATAGCCATTAGTGGGGTTCAGTTGTGATTGTCTTAGTGCTTTCTTGATATCAAACAAGAATGAATCATATGCAGCCCCCAAGGCATGATTCGGATGGCAAAAGACAGATCGTGATATGCTGGTGTCATCCAATAAGTCGCGAATTTGAATTCTAATTTTTTCGAGACACATCCCAAGTCCTCAAAAGGTGTGTTAAAAAATCATTTTTAAGGGTTATATTATCTTTCCCAAAAAAAGAAACATTTTTAGTTTCTTTGCAAGCTAATTAAATGCATGTACTTCCATGTCATTGTAATTTCAAGTCTTTTTAGTTTCTTTTTCAATGAGTCAACCCTGGCTGGTATAATGACTAATCAGGGTTATTCTTCTTTCTCTTTTCATCTCTTTCTAAAAAAAAATGAAACATGTCCTAATATTAATGGTGAATCGTCACATCATATGTCTATCAATAAAGTTAAGGGTACCTACTTGATATAATTAGTCTTTTAATTTTATATTTTATAATAAAAAAGAATTCTATTTACAGTCACTCATTTTGCTCTCCACAATTACCTTTCAATATATCTCAAATGCCCTATTTTGAAAACTCATTCTTACCCTTACTATTATAGCCACTTTCTCTCTCGATGAAATGCCCACAAACCATATGCGACCGCCCATTCATATCGAAGATGATGCGTCAAACAATGCCGGATACGATGCGACAAAAACAAAAAACGAATAAAAATACAAGAATAAAAGAACGCATACAGAGACATACACATATATACATACACAAACACACATATACACACATCCCCACATACACAGACATATATATATATACACAAACATAAACTGGGAAACGGCCATGGCGGTTGCCATACCCGTCAGCGGGGACCCCCTTCATGGCCCCCCTAGGGTTTAGGGGGCCATAAAGGGCGATTATCGTGGCTGCCTTTCATTTTCTACTCTGCCACGCAACTACAAGCAAAGAACCTAGAGAAAAGAATGGGAAAATGGCACAAAATCCTCGTTGTTCTCCAGCCAAATTTTCAGAGAATTTTTCGTCATTGTTCTACATTTTCCTTGTCTCACTATTGTGTTTGTTTGCATGCCCGATTTTCGACCACAACTATGTCGATGCCCTTCGAAAGAGCATTCTCTTAAGGCTAGAGATTTGTGTATGTATATATGTGTGTGTGTGTATTTGCCGTGATGGTGGTGGCCACCAGTGGCCGCGATGCCGTCTCTGATTTTGCAAAGGTGACCCACACCCACACAGCTGGCTGGTGTTGCCGAGCAACTATTTGAGTGTGTGGGGATGACTGTAGCTATGTGCGATGGTGATAAAAGAGGGTATTTTTAGAAAAATTTGACTGCAAAGAGTTATTAAGGTAGTTGTAAAGAGTAAAAGGGTGAAAGTGGGTTTTTAGTGGCCGAGAAAAACAAAAAAATTGGCTGCAAATAGAATTTTCTTATAATAAAATAGTTCTTATACTTTAATATGTATTATAGTAATCGCTAAATTTTTAACCTTGTTACGATTTATTTTCTTTTTAAAATTTTCGTTGAACTATGTGAATTTTACGTTATAAATATATAAAATAAAAAAAATAAAGAAGCAATTGTTGTCGACAAGTACCACTTAAGATTTTGAAGATTATCTACAAATATATGTATATACATAATCTCACATATTTATAGTAAAATTTTGGTATATAAAAAAGAATCTCTATGATCTTGAAAAGAAGTTTTTAAGAAATTAAAAGGAAAGTGAATTAGAAGAAAACCTAACCATTCCCAACATTGAGGAAAGAGCTTATAGGACCGTGCTATATGTATCGATGAGATGTATAGGCTGATGACTGAATCAGACTTCATAAATCAGACTTCTTCATCAATCATCAAGACATCGAGAACGGAAGAAGTCTGGACTTCATGAAGCCCGATCGGGCTTCATCCAAAGGTGACAACGACAAATTAGGTAAGGGTATTTTTGTCATTTGAAGCCTTCGATCATTCTCTTCGTAATCTAATAATTTGTACAAGTAGCATTATAAAACATTCCTCTAATACAAGGTCCATAGTAGCGGTTACCAACCGCGACCATTTGTGGGTCACTATTTTTATTTTTTTATTTTTTATTTTATGTATTTGTCACATTATTTTTAATAGATAATTAAATTATGACAAGATTAAAAATTTAATAGTTGCTATAAAATAAATTAAATTACAAGAACTAATTTCTTACAAAATATAAAATTCAAAGGCAGTAATATTATTTACTCTTAAGACTAAATAATAAGTTAGATGGTATTAGAAAGATAATAATAAGTTGATTTAAATTTGAAAATTTCAACAAATTTAAACCTAATAATGGTTGTTGAGTAAAGTTCACAAAGTTTAAATATTGGGCAAATAGTAAAAAAAAAAAAAATCAAACTTTCTCCTAAATTTGTAAATTTATTCAAACGTTTTAATTTTGAAAGTTGTGTTACTATTGACTCAATTAGGTGTAATTTTATGTAATACTTAAAATTAATTTAAGAGGCATGTGTCATTACTGATATAACATGTCATTTGTCATAAAAAAATATATGAGTGAGAGTCACATATATAAGTATAAAAAAAATAAAAAATAAAATTATATATATGAATCTCACTCATATATATATATATAGATCTTATTTATATATATATATTTTTACGACAAGTGACTTGGCGTGTGTTAGTAATAATATACGTTTTCTAAATTAATTTTAAGTGTAGATAAAATTATACTAAATTGAGTCAATTAAAAAATAATTATCAAAATTAAAATGTTTAGATAAATTTACAAAATTCACGAAAAAATTTAGATTTTTTTTACTAAATATTTGAATTTCGATACTCCTCAACCAAATTTATCTTTTGCTGAGTGGGACCTACAAATTAGACACGGCCAGTGTCGTTCATGGTCCAAAGCGTCCGACACCTTCGAACAAAAGCCAAAAAAAAAAGGATACACAAGCTTGTGGGGGGGGGGGGGGGGGGGGCATTCCGAGAATTGAACTCGGGACCTCTCGCACCCTAAGCGAGAATCATACCACTAGACCAAATGCCCACCTTAACAGCACTAAACCAGATATTATACTAAACCAAATACTAACCAATTGAAATAACACAAATAGTATACTAAACCAAATTCCACCACGTTTGGTGACATCTAATTGACTGCACTGTTCAATCGTTACCAAATCGGGACATATCATTTTTCAAAAAAAATCAGAAAGACACGAAACCGACTTCGTTAAAAACTAGACTTTCATCGCCATTATTTATAATCTTAGGGTGCATTTGATTGGAGGGTGAAAAGTAGGGTGGAATTCCAATTCCATGGAATTTCAATTCTCACCCCGTCTCTTAAAAATTTTAATTTCTTGATTTCAAGAAAAATCTTTATTTTTTAAACTAAGATGAAATTCGAATTCTATAAAAAAAAAAAATTATTTGATGAAATTTCCTAAAATTTGGATGAAAAATGAATTTCACCCATATTAAACGAAGCCTTATTGTGATCTAATACATTGTCTACTATTTTTTGGAAGTCATTAAAATTAACTAATTTGTATTAGAGTTCTGTTTTAATTCCTTCATATAGATTTTACAGTAAAATTCATAACTAAATGCACAAAATCAATTTTCAACTATTCTTGTGTCAAAAGTTCGATAAAATATCCCAGTTTATGAAGAAAAAAATATAATTAAGCACATAATCATACATTAGAAACTTCGTTTTAAATTAAAACAATAAGTGTTATAGAATAAAGTTATTTTATTCCAATCACTCATAACAAAATTACTTTGCATCTTAATCTTTCAATGAGCTACATATTACTATAAAGGGATTCACTTTCATACAAAACCCTACCAAATGGAACCCCATGTAGTTTAAAAATCCCCAAGAACATGAACTTGTAATATATAACCAAAACTAATTAAAATATTCATCCCCATCTTATATTCAAAACATATTCGTTTATTCATCAATCTCCTCTTTGTCATTAAAAGATCCATTGCCACAACTACATATGTATCCGTTTTGTAGAGAAAAAAATATATTTGGGGCCTAAACTATAGGTTTATTAAGAATTGCATAAACATTTGATGTGTATTGCATTTTCTACAAATTTCAAATGCATTATGACATTCACATATAACGTGTTTTTTTCGAGAATACCCAACGAGTATATATATGTATAGTCA
This sequence comes from Diospyros lotus, assembly GCF_014633365.1. Lineage (NCBI taxonomy): Eukaryota > Viridiplantae > Streptophyta > Magnoliopsida > Ericales > Ebenaceae > Diospyros > Diospyros lotus. Next base: position 33,886,766 of record NC_068350.1, read on the forward strand.
TTTTCAGGATTAAAAATAATATTTGTAAAATCATATCATCATGTCATGTAATGTAAGAAAAATTTTGCCCGTACCTATTACCTTAATAATGTGCTTGAAGAAGAATTATTGTATTTTTTTTCGATTGCTTTTGTCTTTCTAAACCAATGCTTATTCTCCCTCTCTAGTTTTCTCGTCTCTTATTTGTATATGCTCTCAACTTGTTCTTAAGTCTCCAATTGAAAAATTAAAAGACCAGGAACATTTAAGAAATCTTATTTTTAGAAAATTCGATAATATATTCTTAACAACTTAAGAATGAGATCTTTAATAAGAAATCTAGAGACTTATTCATACAAAAATTAGAGAGTAATAAATAAATATATCTTGCCATTAATAATACACAATAACACAAAGATACATCACATGTTTTATGCTTGATAGATGTCATCTAAATCTAGCATTAGGGCATATCACCTACAATCTCTCACTTGCATTAATGTTAATTTACATAATATTAATGTATCATCATCTAATATCTAATACCTATCTTCTCAAGATGACGATTTATTTGTGACTGAGTCATGGCCTTAGTAAGTGGGTTAGCAACATTATTTGCTCATATTATTTTATGCAAGTGCATGTCTCCACGTGTGATAATCAATTTCTCAAATAATATGAAGTCGATGTTCAATGTGTTTGGACATTTGATGATATCTAAGTTCCTTAACTTGTGCAATAACTCCATTATTGTCGAAATATAAAGGTATCAATGATTGAATGAACAAAACCATTTCCAACTCAGGTTAATAAAAGGTACACAACAAACAACAACGATATTACATACCGACATAGTGGTTGACAAAAGGTACACAACAACAAACAAGTGTTCATCAAATCTCTGCTAAAGGTGGATCACATTGAGACTTGGTGGATTGTAGTGAGACCGTTATTAACATGGTGTGCCCCTCGATTTTGGTGCAACAAGGAGGCAAGGAAGTCCCTTTAAGATGCCCATAATTCGGATAATGCGAGTGAAATATCAAGCAGCCGTAACAAGCCATACTAGGGTTAGACCGATCAATCTCTTTGATTTGCTTTCCAATGATTGGTTAAAGGGCGCCAATTGGCTCCTAGAAGAAGGGGAAGACCTCAAGGAGAAGAGGAAGAACCTAAGGATGCTTACTTCTATTCTTTTCTCCTTTTCATTTTTCTTTTTGTCTTTGTTTTTTCCCTTTCATTTTTAGGTTATACACCTCATATATGAGTTTTAACCCTATTTTATGTTTGTTTGCATAAATAAGACACTTTCAATAGGGTTGCCTAGAACAAGCGAGGCAAACCCAAGAAGTCCAAGTTACACAGTCTCTAATTATTGAAGCCTAAGGGGAAATTGAGGTCCCCTTGGTGATAAAGAAAAAGAGAGCATGCTCAAGCGCTCAATAAGATGAGGCCGACCACTTGGCTCAAGCACCGATCACTTTAGCTCCCTTGTTATAATCCCCCAACACACCCTCAAGAAGATCATATGGGTAAAACAAAGAAGATTCCTTCTCCCTCCCCGGTGGCAACTATAATACATGATCTCCAACAATGCGCCCCAAAGAATCATATTATTTCGTGACTTAACATAGAGGCCCTAGAGGCACACCATAAATTGAATAGGGTTGAATGTCATCACCCTTTGATGCCTGAGCACCACAATAGGAGGACATTGGACTCCGACGGGGCTTTGAGAGCTACCCCCATACGTTTGGATGTGCCCTCAATCAATAATGAAATAAAACTGCCCAGGAGTCCATTAGCTACGGGGAGAAAATTTTCTAATTTACTCGGGGTATTAGATACCGACATAGTGGTTGACCCTGAGGTTGGGGCAAGATTAATTTATTCCACAATCTTACCCCATGACGAATAAAACTACTTTTGACGTGCACCGAAAGATATGAATATTGTCGAACGACAATTAATTAAAGTAATGGTTTAATTTTAGCTAAAGTCTCATTGCTAGTTCTTATCATGTATGTTGACTTTGATCTCTAACATGTTATATATATTTGTAATGCGTACAAGCAATGGTAGTCGCTAATGCCCGAAAATGGTGTATGTTTAGCACAAGCTTGCACTAATGCCTCACAGTGAGTTGATAAGGTTGAGCAAGAGTGTCGACAACTCCAAGGCTGAATCCACAGCCTTGAGGCAGAGGTTGAAAAGTTAAAAATAAAGAACCTCTCATTGGAGGATGAGCATAAGAAGAATAAGGTAGGTGGATGAAGAGCAACAACAAACTTTGGATAAGACACGAACATCTCACATCACCCTCTCTCAAGAACATAGCCAAGCAATGGTGGAAGTAGAGTATGCTTGCACTTAAGGAATGTATTTCCAAGGTCATCTCTAAGAAATAAAACGCAAGCTCAAGGACAAAAGTAGAGATATAAACATCGCCCACTCAAAAGCCGTGAGGGAATACAAGCTCTCTCGAGACTACTACAAGTGTAAAGAAGCTTACGTGACTGGTTTCATCAAGTATGGGTTTTATATGGCTCGACACTTTTTGGAGACCAAGCGTCACATGGAGACTTACCCTGAGCTGGTCTACACCCCTAAGATTGCATTTTTGGAGGCTCCTAACTGACAGAGGTATGATCCAGATCCTTAGGATCCTAAGGAGTACTTAAACTTTTCATTTGTGGATAACATGGCCAACCTTTCTGGGCCCTAGAGTCCATATATGCGCAAGTTTAATATTGACTCAGGAATCATTAAGGCTCTACATGATTTGGATATCGTTATTCTGAAGCCTCTCAATGAGGATCTTATAAAGGGTTAGCTCAAGGCTCCCATCACAGCTCCCAAGCAACCTGACATTCCTTCTTTGTTTCCAATAGAGTATATTTCCATTTCATGTAATTTTTTATTTTCTAATTTCATGTACTTCTAATGTAAATATTGTATTTATGAATGAAGTGAGATTTTCGATATTCACTTATCGTGTTTATTGTACATGGTTGTATGAGTGTTTAATGCATTTCATTTCATGATCGCCTAAGTGTGAATGAGAATGCACATAAATGAATAAGAAGATCGATAAGTTAAAAATAAACATAAGTTAAGGTGATGGTACCTTATAAGTTGTAATTTAAATGTGATCTCCTTGAATCTATCAACCACATAGGTTAGGGTAAAAATGAAAAAACGAAAATAGGTACCATACCTTAGGTTTATAGATGGTTTGTTGTGTGCAGGACACAACCATTTTGAATAAAACAAAAATGTCTTCCTAACACTATAACACGCAATAATGCTAACTCCCCAATTTATGAGTGAAGAAGTTCAAGCTTTTCTTGAACACGATACTGTGAGTGTAATGCCCTCAAATTACCTTAATTTCTCTTTAAACACGCTCTGATAACTTAAATTCTCAATCATTTCTTCTTTTCTTTTTTTGTTTTCAACAACATAAGCATATTAATTATAAATACACATTTCAGTGGCTTTTCCATGATGTTCTACCCTTGTGCTTAGTTTTGATGATGAAAAACATATGTTATTAAATCCCTAAGTCATGAATCAAGGTGGTGGTTTTCAACAAAAATCAATTTCAAGTGCATTGTTAAAATGAAAACCAAAAAGATTTATGATTTTCTATTTTAGTTAGAGATTTGCAAAGTCAAGTTTTTAGTCTTAAAAGAATCTCCTAAAATGATTTTCAAATTAGCTTTGAAGTCGTTGGTCAACATAGAGCTAAAATTGTTCTAAGGCAAAAGACCAACTTGAACATAAATGTGTTTGATGAAAATTCAATCTTAAGTATGAAAAATCATTTATGTTAATCTCATTCTTCAGAATAAGCTTTCATATTTTGAAACATGCATGAAAGGTTTTGGTTTGAAACTTAATCGTATGAAAAATCCTTTAGTTTATGCATTATGTCTTGAAACTCGTTTTGATAACGCTTCAATATTTTTCTAAGTCTGGAAGCCTAGCATCTTATAAGGAGACATATATGAAAATGGTTTCTTTTTAGAAAACTAACTCCCGGTAATTCAATAACTAACATTCATTAGTGATAAAATGATTTTTAACGAATTTTTCAAGAGATGAAAAGTGTATATCTTGGAGGTGATAAAATCGCAAAATCCTAAGTTCCTACTAAAATCCAAATTCTACTTTTTTATTCTTATGGATTTTGATTTTTTAGATATTTTTATTGAATCCAAATGGGGGGTACTTTCTTATTTACATTTAGTACTTTCTTATTTACTAAAGAAATGTAAATATGTTGTAATGTTTTCAAAATTCATTCTGTTGAAAATCTTCTTCATCTGTCGACTGTGTGCTTCAATCGGTCGACTATGCATAAGGATAGTCGACTTTGCTTCTTCAATCTGTCGACTATATCTTGCATCTGTCGACTATTTGTGTGTCTGTCGACTATTGTGAAAGGATAGTCGACTATGCTATTTCATCTATCGACTATTTTTGTTCTGTAAATTCAAAATTTTCTTCACATTTTTGCAATAGTCGACTATGCATATGTATCTGTCGACTATGAGATTTTTGTATTATAAGATAGTCGACTATGCTTTTCTGTCTGTCGACTATGGCTAGTTTTATTTGATAAAATAGTCGACTAACCTATTTGATCTGTCGACTATGTGTTTCACAGAAACTTACAACGGCTAGTTTTTCAATCTCCAACGGCTAGTTTCTCATTCTCTAACAGTCACAAACGACTTCATTTCTCTTCAATCTTGTGGGAAGCTTATATATACATATCAAGGAGATCAAGAGAAGGCTAATCGACGAGAATGAATTAATTTAAGCTTACTGTTACTCGTTTGTATTTACAGTGATTGTGCTTCAATTTTTTTTTCTCTTCAAGGCTTTGATTTTAACTTGTATTAATTCATTCAAGCCTTGTTTTTATTGTAAGAGAACTTGTAACTAAGAGTGCCCACTCTTAGCATCTCGTTTACATTTGTATCACTCTTACTTTCCTAGCTTTATGCTAGAAGACTTGCTCGTTAAAGCAAGTGGCTGTAATTCCTAGCTAGGTGCTAGAGGGCTTGCTTATATAAGCAAGAGGTTGTAATTCGTAGTCTTGGACTAGAGGACCTACTTGGTTTAAGTAGGGGGTTTTAGTAGATGGTTTGAAAAATCCTTAGTGAGGAGCTAAGGTAGTGGATTAGGCTTGGTTAAGCCGAACCACTGTAAATCCTTGTGTTTTCTTATGCTTGTGTTCTTTGATATATTTATCTTTCCAAGCATTTCATTATTCCTCCTCGGTTCTCATATTTATCTTTGTTCATTTGTCATTTTTATGGTTTACGCTTTAAAACTCTAAATCCTCAATCTGTATCAAAAAGTTTTTGTATTAATGTTCTATCATTTAAGTTTTTAAAATAACCAATTCACCCCCCCTCTTGGTGTGTGCCATAGAACCTACCTGTTCTAACATTCCATACATAACAAAACTTCAATCATTCAAATATAACAAAACACAATATTTGAGCCCCTGTTCACAACTCACCCCGAAAGATCTTTTCGATTGGGATTGCCCTATACACAGCCACCTAAAGGAAAGAAATATCAATCACCACATGATCCATTATTGAATATCATATTTCATACCTGAAATAATGTTAAAACAAAGTGAGCCACAAAGCTCAACAAGCATGTAGAAGAATGACAATAAAGCTGGGGGTAAACCTCTCACACTAAATACAACCCACAAAATGTCATGTTGTAAATTAAAATGCCACACCATACTATGCACCAAGATATCTAGTTCTCAACATAAATATACCAATACACATAACAGTCCGTAGCGCCCACATAAGAAATGCACAACCTGGCACCCAAGTCTCAGCATATAAACCTATTGTAGCCATGAATTGGCTAGCATAATCCGCATAAGCCCGAGGCCTTCATATCATAACTACATACGAGAGTTTCAGAGTCATAACTACTCGAAACCGAGCTCCACTCATAGCTATCGAGGGTCAACTCCATACCACATCATAACGTAACTATGTAATGCAACAAATAATAAATGCAATGGCGTAATAAGAATTGACGTGATACATTGGCCCCCATAAACCAAGCATTAGGCCATGGTTCGCCCACATAGGAATACACATTCAATACAATGCTCGTGCACCTAGTCATTCTAAGATGTTCGTGTCCAAGCATTGATAACTTATGTTTGCCCGAATAATGCAAGTCCAGTCCCATGCATTACAATGCCATGCAGTATGTCACATAATGGCAGAGCTGATCAATAGTGACTAGGCCTTTATCTTGCAACAAGAACGTCAGTTTCCTCAAGCCTACTTCCTCTCCCCGAATCATTCCACAACTTGAATTTAGCTTCCTTGCTTTGTGTATCAATTTCCAACAACTTTGATATATTACAGAGGGGTTTCTTGGATTTCTGAAGGCCAACTACAAACTCCATCATAACCCACAATTCTCTATAAATTAATCCCTAGCATATGGCCTTACCTTACCTCTTTAATTGTGGCCATAATCTTTCAAATTATAATCTCACTTCCAGAGGAAGAAGATAACGGAACAGGACTGTTGTTGGTGCCATACGCGGTGCTGCTACACATACCCTTTTTATATATAATTAATCACACACAGAATGCTTGCTAGTCGAACTAGATAGAAGGACCAAACAACAGAAAGCAACGAACAAAGCCGCTGAAACGAAGAAGTAACGCATTGGAACTATAACCATCACCTTCCTTGAAGCCTTGAGAATCAAGGAGAAAGAAAGGAATAAGAAAAAGAGAAGGAAACCCTCACACCAAAAGCCCCCAGAAATCTACTGTTACTTCTCCCATTTTCCCTTCTTTTATATATTCACACTTCTAAATTTATATGCACATTAAATCCCCGTTAACTCCACTACCTCCTTCTCAATTCTCTTTTCTTTGCACTACATTCAGATATATACATATAGGATCGTGATATATGCACCGACGGGATGACAGACTCGATGACCGAATCGAACTTCATCATCAATCATCAAGCCGCTGCGGATAGGAGAAGACTGGGCTTCATCCAAAGGCGGCAACAACGAGGCGACAAGATGGTGTAATAACGATCGGCACGAGGTGATGACAGGATGCAGCGATAATCACGTAAGACGCTGCAGCGGGGCAACGACAGGGATGCAGCGGCAATCACGCGAGGCGACGATAGGATGTAATGGCGGTCACACGAGGCCCTACAGCGGGGCAACGAAAGGATGCATCAGCAGTCGACGAGGCGAGGCAGAGCTTGCTGGAGACGGCCATGATAGAGGAGAGAGGAGGTGACCAAGCACAGAGGTGGTGAATCTACAAATTAGGTGAGGGCATTTTTATTATTTGACGTATTCGATCATCCTCTCAATAACCCAATTATTTATAAAATAATATTTTTTATACATATATTATATTCTCTATTCACTTATTCCGTATATATATATATATATTATACAATAAAAAGCGAATATATATTATATGCTCCTTGGAAACTCGGCAGCTCACATCCCACTCCAATTCTAACTTCTCCCGAATTTTTCGGCCGCCTCCAGCTTCTCTTATCCTATCACCTTATAACATTCATATTATATTCCCTTTGCTTATCACATTCTATTGTATTTTTATAATATTCCTTGCATAACATAAATAGAAAATTAGAAATAATATTATATCTTAGTGTATATATATATATATTATTTTCAATTACTATATTTAACATTATATAACATCTATATAATAAAACATAACAATTTTTAAATTGTATAACACAAATGTGAGTGGGACATTTTTTGAATGGTTAAGATGAGTTTTCAGGAAAATCAATGGCTGAGATCAGTTTTGAGGATGTAACTTTCCCCCCAAAAACCATCACATCCCCTGCTAACACACGCCTACAGAGCCACTCACTGCCCAACCATCTCTTCCCTCTTTTCCTCTCACACTCCATCTTTGCCCACCCGCTCTCTCTCTCCCTCTCTCTCTTTCTCTCCCTAAGTCACCCACCCACCCACGCCATTGCCGCCCCCCCTGTCGCCCCATCGGCAGCCGCTCAATCGCCGTCAGCCCCCAATGTACAGCCTTCATCGTCTCTTTCTCTCTTTCCCACTCCCTCAAGCTCCGGCGCCTCAAGCTGCATCTATGCCGCCATCGCCTCCAACTCCATCGTCGCCGCTGCCTCCAGCTCCATCGTATCCTCCTCGCCTCCGCCGTATGTATGTGCGTGTGTGTTATGTGTATATGTAAATGGGTGTGTGTGTTCGTGTGTTCTGTGTATATGTAAATGGGTATGTGTGTGTGTTCTGCGTATGTATGTATATGTGTGTGCGCGCATATATATGTAATATATGTATCTGTGTTCTGTGTATATGTAAATGGGTGTGTGTGTGTGTGTGTTCTGTGTATACGTAATATATGTATGTGTGTGTTCTGTGTAAATGGGTGTGTGTATATATATGTAAATGGGTGTGTGTGTGTGTTTTGTGTATACGTAATATATGTATGTGTGTGTTGTGTAAATGGGTATGTGTATATATATGTAAATGGGTGTATGTGTGTGTTCTGTGTATGTGTATATATATAAATGGGTGTGTGTGTGTGTGTGTATATGTAAATGGGTTTTCTCTCTCACCTCCCCTTCTCTCTCTCTCTCTCTCTCTCAAAAGCTTATTGAAGCTAGGGCAAATGTTTGTCAGATTCCCTGATATTTTATCAGAAGTTGTGTGATTATGTTTTTCATTCTTATATTTTATCGACTGTTTTCCCAGATTTTGATGTTTGATTCAAGCCATGGGAGGACCTGTTTGCACTATACTGCTTATTATGGCCATTCTAATTGCCTACAGGCCATTCTCTCTGCTTCCTGTTCTTCCCGTATTGTTGCCTCTTGGTGGGTCTTTCTCTCTCTGTGTGATTGTTTGAGCACTAAGTTAGATAGTTCATAATTGGTTATTCTATTGTATTAGATTTCAGGGGTTATGCCCGGTTTGTAAATATTAGAGATGATAAAGGAGCAACACCTTTGCACTTGGCGGCCAGACAAAGACGATCGGAATGCATCCATATTCTCTTAGACAATGGAGGTCTGGTCTGGAGCAACACCTTTGCACTTGGCAGCCCGACAAAGACTATCGGAATGCGTCCATATTCTCTTAGACAATGGAGGTCTGGTCTATGCTTCAACTGGTTGTTATGGGTAAAAATTGGCTTAAGCTCTTCATTGTTGTTCCAGTCTTTGGATATCAATTGTGCCTTTGTTTTGATGAATTAATTTGATTTCTGCAGCTTCCCGGGAAGCACTCTTCTCCATTTGGCCGCTAGAGGGGGTTCTCTTGATTGCATCCGTGAATTGTTGGCTTGGGGCGCCAATCGACTTCAAAGAGATGCATCGGGGTACTACTTGGGTCACATTTTGAATTTAGGAATGGAGACTTTCCAATTTATGCCCTGTCAGCTAATCCAATGTGCTTATGTATAGATTGAAGGTTTTTCTTTGAATGATCTGTTATATTTATTAAAATGAAAGAAATCCTGTATTGAAGTCGTCGGCCACGTTGCTGGGGGTGGGGTGCGGGGGTCTAGAACCAAGGGGAGGGGGTGGCTGAGAAGGGATGCCCTCTCCCCGGCTGCGCACGGCTAGAGAGGGCACCCTTCCCCAGTCGCTTTTTTTATTTTTTTATTTTATACTTCATTATTTTTTGGTTTTTTTTATCTTACACTTATAATTTGTGTAAAAATATTTTTACACAAATATTTAAAGTTAGATAAAATATAAAGTAAAAATATTTTTAAATAAAATTACCTTAATATATTTAAAACTTAAAAACATTACATGTAAGATAGTAAACCATTTAGGAACTTTAAATATTACTTTATGTGTACTTTTTGGTGTTCCATATATGTAAGATAGTAAACCATATTATGCATCTTTGGCCATTAGTTTTAGGTGTTGTTACGTTGATTCTTTTTGGAGGTCCAATAGATGATGCAGGCAGGTCACTTAACAAGTTTTTTGTGTTTATGTTTGAAAGAAATGAGATAAGTCATCAACAAAGATGAAAAATGGTGAAGTAGTTGGACTGGAGCTCACTTTGTGTATATATTTTGTGAGTGTTTACGCCGCCTAAAACTCACTGTATATATTGATTTTATGTATCACTCATTATGTATATATATATTTTATGTATATATATTTTTCTTCACTTGAAGCTTCTCGTTGTCGGTACTGATTTTTTCATCTGTGTGTTCATTAGTTGGAGATATGTGCCATTTAGTTTTCAATTTACAAAACTAAAGAAGGGGTGTAAAGATGTGAATATATGCACAAACATTAAAGATTGTGTTTGTATAATTCTAATATTTTATTGGTATTGTTTATCATGTTATTTGAGAAATCATAGTAAACTCAATTAAATTTTTGTATGGATTATTTTTTTATTAATTAAATATTATTATAATGTTTTGTGTGTAAGTAAGTAGAATGAGCTATTATTGACAGAGGTGTTAAATTTTTTTATATTTAATTTATAATTTTAATGTAATATAGCTTTAGTTTTAATTGATGTTGATGTTCTTAATTAAATTTAGTTTTAATTATTTTTAATTAAATTTACATGCTGAGCTCTTAATTGTAAACAAGTAAAAATAGTCTCTTCATAAAATAAAAATAAAATAAAATTTATATAATAAAGCAAGATGATTTTTTAAAATTATTAGTGAATATTATTACATTTGATTTCAATGGCTAAGATTAATTTTTAGTATATATAAATGGTTGAGATTGGTTGAAATGAGTGGATATTTCTACCGATTCACTCTCTTTGTCTCTCTCTCTCTCTCCCTGTGTCTTTTACTCTCTCACAGACCCACCTTTCACTTAGTGCCCATTTTTCTCTCTTTCTCAGACTCACCCACCCATGCCGACAGTGTGCAACCTGCGGGGGCGATAGTAGGTAAGGGGATGAAGAGTGGGGGAGACTGGATGGGGGGACGATGGCGGAGGGAAGAGTGCGAACGGGGAGAGGGGCGGTTTATGATCGAGATGATGCTAGCGGTAGTGGCAGGGCGAATGGGCCGGTGCTCGCGGCAGGGGGGTGATAACGAATGCTCGCGGCTGCGGTGGGGCGAGAGGAGCGACGATCGGCGAATGGTACTCTTTGGGCGGTGGGTTGTTTTAGACAGAGAGTGTGGGAGAGAGAGAATAAGGGATGGCGAAGGAGATGAAGAGATAAGCGCGATGACGGATCTGGTCTAGTGGTGCGACGGTGGTGGGCGACAATAGGTGGTGCGAACAGCGAGGGGTCGACGAGTAGGGGCAACCGACCTGAAGGGTGCGAATCGAGAACGATGGTGGTGGGGCAATGGCAGACGGCAGTGCTCTTTACAGTGGAGGGTGCGAATATGAGTTCAATGCTTGATTATTTCGCATTCAAATTTAATATTTAATTTTTTTTAATTATATCGTATCTTCAGGCACGAGTTATCCCTAATATATATATATATATATTTATATATATGTTAACACCACCTCTTGGTCGTCCCGTGCGTTGAATTCTCTCACCAGCTTCTTCCATCTTATTAATTTCTTTAATATATAATATTCACGCATGCAACTGGAACTTGGAGGCTAAGTCTCCATCCAATGTCACGTCCCCCCAAGCGACACCATGTGTACTCCTGCCAATTTCCCCTTCAATTGTCTCTCTCTCTACAGCCACAATGTTTGACTTTGAGGGGAGGGGCAATTTCCCTTTCAAGTGTCTTCTCTCCCCAGCCACATAAAGAAAATATGTAATTAATTTTACGCGGCCCAATGTAGCCGCCCGCCCAACCGCTTCTTCACTCACTCTCTCACGCATCCATTTTTCTCTTTAATTATTCTACAAAGAGTCACAAGTAAACAAACTTACTTATAAAAATGAGTGTTAAAAGATTAGAATATTATTAATTATATTATATTAAAAATATATAATATAATATAGGTGATGGTATTTTAATTTTTTAATTTTTATTTTATAAGTTTATTTATCAACCTAACTCTTAAAAGTTTTTCCTCTTTTTCCAGCAGTGCTCTCTTTCCAGAAGCGACCTTCCATCTTCGGCATCCATCCAGCAGCGACACTCCATTCCACTCCATTCTCTGTCTCTCTTCAATAGCGGCCTTCCACCTCCGGCATCCCTCTAGCAGCGGCCGCGACGTCTCTTCCACCTCCGATGTCCTCTCTCTCCAGCGTGTCATCCCCCTATAGCAGCCTAGCAGCGACCCTGCAACAGCAACCGTAGTCATCTGACGTCCTCTCCAATAGCGACCATGGTCCTCGGACATCCCCTCCAACAACAGCCACGACGTCCTCTCCATCTCTGGCGTCCTCTCTCTCTCTCTCTCTCCAACGTGGGGAGGTGGTTTATCAATTTATTTGGGCTTCCGGAAGAGACATGACTATCATGATTTTGATTTTGTTTGATTTAGGTTTTACGCGGTGTAATTCGAGCAACATATCATAAATTATGATTTGTTTATTTTTTAAAAACTTTTTAGTACTTAAACTAAACAAATTCATAAAACTATATACCACTATTTGGACATTATAAAACTTAAATAAAATCTTTTTTGCTAAAAGATATTGTTGGGTAAATATTAAACATGATATGTAATAATATATGATAAATATTATGTAAGCCTATATACATGAGTTTACTTTAAAATTTTATAAATTATCCCTTTATTTGAACCAAATTATATTTCATTTCTATAATTTTTTTATAATTGGAGAAAGATCTTTTGAAATTAATCTTTTTCTTAAGTGAAGTTAGTGTAAACCTTAATACATAATAATTGATGATTTTATATTAATGTTTTTACTATATTATTATTATTTAGAAGTTAGGATAAAATAATAATAATTGGGGGTAATGCAATTCCATTTACAATTTGAAAGCCAATGCATGGGGAGCGTAGGTAGATAGGTCAAGTGTCAGCATCAGTGTAATACATACATACGTAGATATATAAGAAATGTTATAGTAAGAAGAGTATTAATATTTTGTATAATGTGAATGATATTTTATATGATATTAAAATATATTAATTATATAATAAAAACATCTATATATATAACATAAAAAAATAATATATATTATTTACGTTACAAATCATTTTTTTGCATTATATAAAATATCAATTAACTCTTACATATCATGACATATCTATATAATAAAGGAGAAGGGTTTTTGAAAATATATAAAATGTATTAGAGACACATTTTAATAGTTGAGATTATTTTGTATTCCCGCCCAACAATCCCTTTCTGTCTCTCTCCCTTTCTCCCTACTTTCCTTTCTTTACCCTCTTGTTCTCATCACAGTCGATAGTCGCCATCGCCCCAAACACTCAAGCGCGCACACATATATATAGATATATACACTCGCGCAAATGATTGGTCGTTGGTAATTGCCGACCCATCGCCCTCAATCGGCGGCGATGGGGAGTTCGAGGAACCCCCGACGGGGGTTCGACAAATCCCTGACCCGTAGACTCCTAATCGGCCATTGTCGGGGGCTTCAAATTTTTAAAAATTAATATACAATTTTTTATACAAATTGTAGGCTCCTGATCGGCCAATGATGGCGGGGACTCTCCAAATTTTTTAATTTTTTTTACAAAAATTAATATACAATTTTTTTAGTTTCTAAATATCAATACTTCATTTTACCAGAAAATTTTAAAATAATAAAACACCAGTTTTAATTTATTAAAAAAAAAGAGGTTTTGACATTTAAAATTTATTGGTTTTTAGTTTAAAATTTTATTCAAATAATCGATTAAATCGGTCGTCTTCTCTGTTGAGGAATGGGACATGACCACCATTCATGAAGTCACTACTTCCCCACGGATCATTGGCAATGAGTCATTTTCGGTTACTCAAATCTCCAACAACACAAGACCAATTTTTTTTTTTATACAGAAAATATAGCTAAATTTTCCTGATTCAAAAATTTTTTACATAACGAATTTTTTTAAAAAATAAGGCAAATGCAGTGACTCGATGTTGGGATTCGAGAATGATTTTGCATGCCCTGATGTTAATTTGATTGTAAAAATAAGGAAAATATAATGTTGTGGGATTTAATGGATTGGAATGTCAGTTAAGTGTAAGTTGCTTAGGTGTTATGCGTAAGTGGTGTGGGTGTAATCAAGTGTATAAGGAAGAAAATTGTAGTGTTTAACCTAAGGTATCCGAATGAGGCTTGAGCTATTCAGATGTGTTAGATGCTTGGCCACATTCGAATAAGCCATGATGCATTCGGATGGCTTGGGAAAGCATTCGGATGGAGAGGCCACACATTCAGATGTCACTCACATGGGTTTCTCATCCTTTGTGTGTAACATTCAGATGGAACATGGAGCACATTCAAATGTCACTTTCATGCTTTCTCTTCTTTTCTCTCATGCATTTGGATGTGGGCACTATAACATTTAATATTTAATAATAATATCAAAGTAGAAAGTTTAATTCAAAATTTAATATTTTTATCTTTAGGTGTTGAATCATTGATACTTAAAGAAATATGAAATTGAGTTACTTAAAGATGCAGATATTCAAAAAGAATTCATTTATTCGTATTATTTTTAAAATTTTATTTTTATTTTATTACAATAAAAATCAAAGGGTTACCAACCACTCATGGTCGGAAACCCAAGGCTTTCCTAACCATGCGTAGTTGGGGAACCCAAAGTTCTTCAACCTCGAATCGGGATTCCCTCGTTGATGTGAGTAACACTAATTGATGTGCAATTTAATTTTAATTTTTTTTAAGTTGCAGAGTATAGACTGTTGCGAATTATTTGATATTTAATTTTTTTTATATTTGATTTATTTGAAATTGTAGAATACAGGTTGATATGTATTATTTGATATTTAATTTTTAATTTAATTTGTTCAGATTATAAAACACTTACTAATATGCTTTATTATATAAATTTAATATTTTTTTATTATAAAACGTTAACAAGTATACAATAATTTTAATTTTTGTTTTTTATTTAGTGTTTACAAAATTTTTTTATTTGCTCTAATTATATTTTGATTTGCAATATTGGTAAACATTATAAATTTTATATGTTTGTTTCTTATTTGAGTTTTGTAGAGCATTTAATACAAGCAAAATTATTATAAATTTTTCACAAATTTCAACATAATACATATAAATTATAACTACATTTTAATTTTAATATTATTTACACTGTATCTTTAAACACAAGTATACACTAATTTATTAATATTACAGGATATGATTTTATTTTAATCTTTTATAAGATAAATTGTAATGGAGAGATAAAAATTATGTTTTAACATCTATTGCTAAACTAAAGTACGCACTCACTCTTTTTTACGTTTTATAGTTGTTATATGATAAAAAAGTTTTTTGACAAATGTATAAAAAATAAAACACATATATTACTTTTAATAATAAAAAAATTACTTAAAAAATATTTATAATTACTTAAAATTACTTCACACTATAGCCAAATATAATATTAATAATTAAATAAAATTTGAATAATTAAGTCACAGACCTGTATATTATATACCCATCTATAACCAAATATAATATTAATAATTAAATAAAGTTGAACAATTAAGTCACAAGCCTGTATATTATATACCCATGTCAAACAACAAATTCTTTGCCTAGATAACTTTCTTTTAAGCAAATATAAGTATTTTTTAAGTATTTTGTTTATTACTTTGGAAGAAGTAGGAGTCGATGGGCTTGTTGAGAGGTCTGAGACCCTAGATGGTGGGTGTGGAGAACAAGGCAGTGGTCGTGGCAGAAGAGGGGAGCTTTGGAAAAAGAAATAAGATAAGATGAGATAGTGGATGTGAACTATCAAGAAGATGATATATGTTTGTTTGGTATTTGTGAAGAAGAGTCTAGAGAGAGAGAGAGTCGTCGCGGGTGGAGGGGGACACCAGAGGTGGAGGGTCATTCTTTGACGACGGTAGGAGGCAAACAACAAGTCAGAGATGGAGAGACACCGTTGCTGGAGAAGTGGTCACCGGAGGTGGAGGAAGAGTGAGAGAGAAAGTGTGTGTGTATGGTGTGAAAGAAAGTGGGAGGAGAAGAAATGGGTCAACTCACATTGAGTCACGTGCAATTCCATTTGTCTCTCTCCCTTTCTCTCTATTTAATTTAAGGATGGGTAAAGTTACCCACCATTAAATGAGGTGCACAAAATTGCACTCCCCCTTGCCCCCCTCCCCTCCATCCCAAATTTTTCTTGCTTTTATAATATAAAATATAAATATTAGAATAATATGTATTAATTTAAATTAATATTTATTATTAATATACTATATTATCACATATACGCATACCACTATGCATGGACACTTCACTTTAAGATTGCCTTCATTTTTCTTATTTTATTATTTTATTATATATATTATTTATTGTATATTAATTATAATAATATTTTTATCTTAAACACTTAATGATAATTTACATCTTAAAATTTTCACAAACTTTCAATCATTTCTCAAAATACAATAAATTTAATGTCCTCCATTAAATTCCTCAAAATCACAAATCTCCATTAAATCGATCATCTAATTGCACAAAATAATTTATTATTATTTCTTGAAAATACCAAAATGTTACAATGAGTCATTAATATAAATGAATAATAAGCATATAACATAAATGCTTGAAGATATGAATTATGAAAGTTAAGTAATTTCTTCTAGGTGTATCTTTAAATTAAAGGTAAACGAACCTCTTAGAATTATTTGACATAGCACCTCGAACCATGACTTGGGAGTTTTGAAATTTGAGTGCCAATTAAGATTGGTAATTACAACCCATGCTTTGGTCTTTTGTCCGAGTTTAGCCGATTCTAGCCTAGATTACCCTTTTGGACTTTTAGTGAAGAGTTTCATTAGGGCTAGATCATTAAAAAGAAACAGAACTTAGGCAGAGCATCACTCGACTATTTTTACCTCAAGGTAATCCTGACGACGAGGCACACACAAGATTGCTTTGAGGTAAAACTAGGTAAGACTGAACCAGGCAAAGGGACACTATGCAATTTGGCTCTCTAATGTTGTGCAAGCACATGTTGCTAGAATTGAGGGTAATGGCTCTTTAAAGAGAAATGTGCATTGTTGGCCTTGTAGGCTCTTTGTTTGCTTTCCATGTGATGTTGCCCTATTGCAAGACAAAGCAAACGACCAAAGCATATATACATATATATATGTATATGTATATAATGAAAAATGAAAAATAAAGTATATACGGCGTGCATCACACACACCACCATCCACTATCATCCATTATACAAGGAAGTGTGTGTTGTTTATATTACATTGGGGGATTACATCATTTGAAAAAGTAAAGTGCATGAAAGTTTCCTACAAGAAAACAGTCGATTTGAGATGGATTTTCGATTTGAAATAGATTTTGGGCCATCTAAGAAATGCTTATCGTAAAATTTAAGATAGAATTTGAAACGAATTTTAAGATAAATTTTTTCATCTGCAATTTGAGACAAATTTCAAGATGATTTTGGGTCATCTAAAAAATGCTTGCCGCAAAATTTGAAATGGATTTTTGAGATGTATTTTTTTTATCTCTAATTTGAGATTGAAATTCAGACGGATTTTCATATGGATTTTGAGACGCATTTTTTTGTGTACATTTTTTGAAACAAATAAAATCTGTCTCAAATGTAAATTAATTTTCTTTCAAAATTTTAGAATTAAACCTAATAGACACAATATATATATGCACCAATATAACAAAACACATTGACTAAATTAAAAATCATGCATAAATATACATTCATCATAATAAATAACATCATCCATTATAAATATACAATAATAGTAATACTAACATCATCCATGAATAGATCTATTTAGGAAGTGTTACAACCTAAAATTTATCCATGCCAATGGCGAATCCTCCTAATGATTCGAAGGATTATGGGGCCACAACAACGGATAATGGTTCATGACTCTGTCTTCCAAGACCTACAAGTGTTGGTTTATGGGATCCACAACTTCCCTAACCACCTCCCTCATAGCTTGTCAAATCTGGTCCATGAACGAGGATGACGATGACGGTGGCGATGGTGACTATAGCTGGCAGGAGCGATTAGCAGGGATGACATGGGCTTTTAACCCCATCCCATACACACAACATTTTTCTTCCCACCTGCAACCTCCAACCATAAGAATGTCTCATCAATAGCTGGCTAGAAGGGGTGTTCATCGTCACTATCTTTCAATGGGCCACCTACCGATGCATGTGATGATGCATCATGTTGTCATAGATAATTTTTCGTCTTAAAATTTGTCTCAAATCTAAAATAAGTTTTCCGTCTCAAAATCTATCTCAAAATTGAGATGGATTAAAATCCATCTAAATTTTTTTTCTCAAATTCGTTATTTTCTTATAGTGGTTACATGGAATGATAAGTTAAAAAGTATCTCTTTAGATGCATTGTATTCCATGTTTTGCCGAGTGTCTCCCCTTGAAGTGTTTATAAGATACACATGTTGGGTCCTAGTATCTTTTGGATTCGATGCGAGTTCTTCTAGTTGGCTCTTAATTTTCCTTCTTCTCAGAGCATGTTGGTGATCCTTGATTTCTTGAGGATTAAATCTCCCCATTGTAGCGGCTTGTCTCAAACACACGAGTTGTAATAGTTAACAACTCATTTTTTATATGCCCTTAGCTGTATGGAAGCTTTGTCTCTTAGTTCATCAATCAAGTCCAAGTTATTGCATAATTGCTCCAAGTTAAATTACTCCTCAAAAGCCATCACTTAGGGGGACTGGATATCCATTTCAATTGGAATGAATACTTCGAAACTATACACCAAGTTGAATGGCTTCTCCCCCATGAATATTTGGCTAGTTGTTCGATAGGCCCATGGGATCATTGGGAGTTCATCGACCCAAGCACCTTTTCCCTTCTCAAACCGAGTTTTGAGCCTGTGGAGAATGGTTTTATTACTAGCCTTGGCATAACCGTTGGCTTGTGGATCACCTTTTGTCTTCTCAAGCTGAGTTTTGAGCCTATGGAGAATGGTTTTTTTACTAGCCTTGGCATAACCGTTGGCTTGTGGATACTCAACGAAAGTTATTTGGAGGTGAATTCCCCACCTTTGATAGAATGCACGGCATGTTTTGGAATCAAATAGTGTTTCGTTATTAGTGTTGTCATCTTGTATACTTGTGTTAAAGATTTACTAATGAGCGGAACCATCCAATTACGAGATAAGAATGTTCACCGTGTGGTTCCTTTTTTATTGGTATATGAAGATAGGTTGTAATATCCCAGATTTTCTAAAGGGCTCAAGAGTAATTTTACCTTGGGTCATAGGTGAAGTTATCAAAAGATTTGGAACTTAAGTATAATTTTTTACAGTTATCAGTACCGAATCAATTGTGGGGAATGACCTGGAGCATAGATGTCTAAGAAAATTGATATGGTATTAACGACTGTTCCGAGATAGAATTTATGGTATTAAAAGAAATTATAACCGATATAGTTTTCGGTATAATTTCGATTCAGACTGAAAAATCGAATCATCATAGGGACTCCCGGGAAGTCAACGAAACCTTGAGGGGGCTTCGATTTTTTTGTAAGGATCAACCCAGAAGTTGTTTTGGGATGAAACAAAGGTCCCTTAAGGGCACAAATGCAAAATCTTCCTTATCTAGTAAGCCTTGAGTTATTAATTTTGAATTTTCAGTATCATAATGCAAATTAATTTGATGTTTGAAGATATAATTACAATTAAAAAATTATCCAAGTGAAATAGAGATGAAATTGGAGTTTAAATGTATAATTTTCTATATATATTGATGTAATATATAGTAGTATATATATATGCCTGTATGTTAAGCTATAACTTCACAGCCATGCCTCTGCATCTTCATGGCCGAGATTTGTGCAAGACTTGGAAGGAAATTTGTCAGCAAGATTTGAGGAGGAAATCTATAAGAAGTATGGAGTAGGAGATTGGGATAAGATTGGATAATAAATGTGATGTATAATATATATATATTTCGTAGAGCTCAAGTCGTGGCTGCCTATAAATTGGCAATGATCTTGGTTGAGGAGAATTAGGAGGAGATTGAGAAAGAGAGGGAGTTGGGTGATGTGGCGGCCAAAGGCTGTGGCGGCAGCGAACAGTGGCGGAGCAGGCAAAGCAGCGACGACCGATAGCAGCTGCGACGGTGGCCGCATGGGCGTGGACAGTGGCTGATGAGGCCTATAGTGGCCTACGAGAGTAGCGACAAGGCCAGCAACACGACGACTAGCGCGTAAGGGGTGGCAATGAGGCCCTACTCATGCGGGAGGTGTAAGAAGAAGAAGAAGAAGAAGAAAAGGAAAGGAAAAAAGAAAGAAAAGAAAAATAAGGAATTTTTTTTTGAAAATTCTATAAATTAATTTGGGGCCAGAGAAGCTTGTCAGAGCCAAGAAATTATTCGGTCAGGCGTTTTGAGATTGGGGCACGTATATCGAAGAAGCCTAAGAAGTTAAGTTAAAGGTACGTTGATGTTTCAAATTTAACATATTAGAAGTTTGGCACGAGAATCAAGATATTCTGATATACGTTTGAGGTAAGTGGTTTAACCCAAAATCCAATTTCATGCAAATGTTTTGTTATCATGTCTTGGCATGTTATGCATCACGTAAAGTGCATTTATATTTTTTGGTGATGAAATATGCATATGTGCATGATGAGATTTTCGGTCATACATCGCATGGGTTTGGGATTAGGGACTGACATCGTTGTTTTTCTAATGGTGCACCCATACATCTCGGTCTAGTAGGAAGATTATAAAAATGGTGGGCACCAGTTGGGTACGATCGACCCAAACATAGAGTAACAATAAATGTTGCATTGCATACATACATGTGCATTAAATGATGAACCCTTACTTAGATGATTCAGCATCTAACGTGGGCTTTATCCCTGGAATATTCAAACGCTCCAGATGGAGATTGTAGCAAAAATGAGGTTAAAAGAGGCATGTAATGGCACTTAGCAAAGTGCATGATGTAATGATTGTATGTTATGTAGCTTATGTATTTAAATTTTGTTATTTGAATTCTAAACGTTTTGAAGAACGATAATGTATAACCTTATTAATGGTTAATGTTAAAGTTAAGGTTTGATTCTAGCTTCCGCTTTGATGTTTATGATAATTCTCATTCTAAATAGATGAATTAAGATTTTGGGATGAATATGAGCAATAATATAGTTTAGTCATAGTTTTGAATAGAAAAACAAATTATTTCTCAGAATTGTCCTAAATTATAACACACACAGCAAAGTGGGGTGTTACATAGGTGATTGCTAGATAAGATCCATTAGTCTCCAATGTGAGGGGAACATCTTATGATATCTTTGTTGAGGGTTGATTGGTAAAACCCTTAGCCAAGGTATGAATGATCGAAAAAAAGTTTCCAATGTATCATCTCCATCACACCAAAATTAGATCTTGGCATATTTATTGAGTCATATGAGCTTGATTGGTCCATAGCTTGCACTTGATCAAGAAGTTAGTTAATGGAATTATTTTATTACACTATAATTATTAACCAACTAGGATCACACAAAGTATGAATTCATTACCTTATAAGATCATCTTGATATATTGTTAAATGTCACTCAAGACCTTTCAAGGTATTTTGATAATATTGAGAGATTCTCAAAATAAATCAAAAAGTTAGGTTAACGTCAAAGTGATCTGATGTTTTTTTATTACTATTTGGTAACAAACTTAGACAGTCACACACCTAAAAGTAAAATGACTGGATTAGTAAGTCTAAGTTGGTATTGTTAAGCTCAAGGGTAGCAAAAATGATTTTGATAATAACAAAAATGATTTGTTATTTATTTATACCTATTCAACGTCTCCTATGCTTTTAAAATCTCTATCTTTCATACACAAGCATTTTCGATCGACCGATACTTCAAATAAGTCGACCAAAGTTTGGTAGTTTGTTTGGATCTGTTTTTGTTTAACTTAGGTTGATCGAAATTAATTTTAAGTCAACCAAAGTTGGCCAAAAAGTTTGGCCCACATCTTAAGTTGACTTATAAGTCGACCGATCTTGTGCCTAAGGATGCTGGGTAACTTAAGTCGATTGAGGTAGTATCTTCAATAAACCGAAGTCGACCAGAATGTCAGCCTTTGAGCTTAGTTCGACCTATCTTTTGACCGAAGATGGGTTTTTAGCCCTCTAGATAACTTAGGTCGACCCAAGTAATGACTTCAGTTAACCAAAGTTCATTGGTCAACTCTGTTGTTTCTAACTCTTTGTATCTCCTACTCAGTGCATGTTAAGTTGTTTTTTTTTGTACCACTATTTACCCTTATATTTCATTTTTTGGTATGATTTTCATGTTTAAAAGGTAAATGCTTTTTGTGATAAAGTTGCTTTTTAGTTTGCTTTTTTTTCAGTTTTGTTTTATTCTAACATCTTTGCCACTTTTTGTTTCCTTAAACCTTATGTTTAGTTATGTTATAGGTTGTCCCTTCTTGCTAACTCTTTAACTTGTTGTATAAATTATTTTCTGATGATTTCATTCCAACAGCTGCTAAAAAGATGGACTAAAGGGTTGAAAAATTGATTTTATTACTGCTCATTCCCTCATGTGTTGCTAGTGTTCTTGAAGCTCCTAATATAAATATAATGTATGTCCTGAATGATAAAGCAGTCCATGATTGAGAGAAACAAACTTCAAAGAGCTTTGAAAACAAGAGTGCAAGTTCAAGTGTTGAAGATTTACTATTGTGAAAGATAGCTGATTGCTTGTTTTCGATTTGGCTCAAATTGGTTGTAAGTTTGTTTGTTTGTTTTACTCATTTATTGTGTAAGAGGTTATTACTAGTTGTATGTTAGTGTGTAAGCAAGGGATTTTCTATTGATTTTAACTCCATATCAAAAGCTAATGTTATTTTTCCTTCCCTAGGAGAAGCTCAAGGTTTGTCCTTGGGAGAGAGGACTAAGCTCTTTGCTCAAAGTTTGTCCTTGGGAGAGAGGACTAAGCTCTTTAAAGAGCTGAATCTCTATAAAAATTATCTTGTGTGTTATGTGGTTGATTGTTTTATTTTTTATTGTATCTATTGCAAAAACTCAACAAAAATATCACTACAAAAAGAACTTTTAATTAGAGTAAAAAGTTAAATATTTTTAAAACACCCAATTCACCATCTTCTTGCGTGTTTTTCTGGGCAACAAATATATTGTTTTTCACCACAATTAAGAGTTAATGGGGAATTAAAATACCATTAAAAGTTAATGGTAAAACAAAACACTAATAAAAATTAATAGGGTTAAAGTATAATTAATAATGACAAATAAAAGTGTAATAGAACAAATCTTAAAGGAAAAAAAGAAAAACTCTCTCATTTATTAAAGGTTTAACAGGTATAGCGATCTCTTAATAATTAAAAACATATGACATTTGGTTCTTGAAGTGCAAAATGTCAAAATTTAATATCTTAACTATTAAAAATTATTAATTTAAGCCCTCACTGTTATTAAGAATAACGAAATCATTATTTATGCCACATAGGATGCCACGTCACATAAAAAAAACTATATTAGCGTGACACATTATATTACGTTTAATACATAAATATGATATTTTATTTCTAAATAATTAAAAAAATTGACATTTGCTCCCTGATATGAAAAAAAGATTGAATTTGATAAAAAAAATTAAATTTATTATAAAAAAAATCTAAAAATTTCATCAAAAATACTTAAAAATTAAAAAAAAACATAAATTTTATAAAAAGATCTAAATAATTCATAAAAGACCTAAAAATATTTATAAAAAAAGACCTAAATTTCATTTTAAAACCCCCCAAAAAAAGCATATAAAATGAAATTTAGGTTTTTTTTTTTAAAAAATTTTAGGTCATTTTATGAAATTTAGGTATTTTTTTCAAATATATTTAGGTTTTTTAATGAATTTTTATGTCTTTTTATAAAATTTAGGTTTTTTCTATTATTTTAGGTCTTTTTATAATTATTTTTGGTCTTTTTATAAAATTTAGGTTTTTTTATTATTTTAAGCCTTTTTATGAAATTCTTAGGTCTTTTTGAATTATTTTTAGTTTTTATGAAATTTCCAGGTTTTGTTATAAAATTTAGATCTTATTTTGAATATTTTAGGTATTTTTTTGTGAAATTTTTATGTCTTTTTATGAAATGTAAGTCTTTTATCAAATGTGATCTCTTTTTTTCATATTAGGGACCAAATATCAAATTTTCTAATTATCGAGAAATCAAGTATAATATTTTTATATTAAAATTAATCTAATTTGTCCCGTTACATGACTTTTTTTATGTAACGTGGTACCTTACTTGGCGTAGATAACACCATATTTATTTTAATAGAATAGATAATGTCATATTTTTTAATTATTAAAGAATTACCATAATTAAGAGTTTGCAAACGGTTTGTTTAGTTATCGATCGATTAACCCGAAAACCGAACTAATCGATAATAGAAAAAATCGAACCCAAACAGTATAAATTGAATCGAATCAATTAAATCAAAGAAAGTAAAAAAAAAAAATCAAAATAACCAATAGAAAACACCCAAAATTATTTTAAAATTCAATTAATTCGATTAGTTCAGTTCTTTTAATAAAAAAAAAACAAAAATTGAACTTTAAAAAAAAAATATAACTGAACCAAATTAATACAAAACAAAAAATCAAACTAAATTAGCAAATTCAGTCAATTCAATTTAATTAATTCAAATAAATTAAACTTTTCCTCTTTTTTAATCGTGGTAAGTTTTTATTAAATATTTTTATTTATTAATATTTATTAAATGTTTTTATGCATTTGAGATGATTGTTCTTGTGTGATTCTCGTTGCTCATCTCCTTAATTTTGATAAAAAAGATAAATTGTAAGTGAAAATTTTGTCTTACTGAATATGATAAAAAATTGAACTCACGATTTACTATGTAAATTTTATTTTATCGTGATCCAATCACACTCATGTTAAAGGGTCTCAGTGCATTTAAGACATGATATATATATATAGACATGATATATATATATATATGAAACGTGGCAGCAGCAGAAAAGCAGTTAATGCTTGAGCGGGACATCGCATCAGGTGGACATTGACCTCACTTGCATATGATATATAAAAGCACGGACAAGGAAAGAAGGAAGTGTCACAATATGGCTCCACTCACAATCCTTATTATATTATTATAAATAATTTATTTTTTATCCCAAAAATGATATTTATCTAATCACATTTTTTATTTTTTTTATATTTCACTCTCCATTTTATTTATTTGTTAATAAATTTTAATTTTATTTATTTTACCTTATATATAATTTTCACTATTATAAAAATTTATTTTTTATTTTATAATTTAATTATAAATATTATGGTATAAAATTTTAATAATAAATATTATGGTATCAAATTAAACACAACAATAGTACATCAATAGCCCAAATATGCTAAAAAACACAAATAAAAAAATATAATACAATAATTACTATTTCAAATACACAAATAAATAATCTTGTTGAATAACTTTGATACCCATTTTTAAGATCAAATCGAAAATATTACATTGAAAACTTTAGAAAAAAAATATGATACAAATTTTATGTGATTTAACTCAGCAATGAGATAATTCACTAATGTGTCATTTTATATAAAAAATTATAAATATATTTAATATAGTTTTCTCTAATTTAGATAACTTATCACACTTTGTTTGGGAATTCAATTCATCAAGTCATGAGATTATCTTTGAACACTTAATAGACTAAATAATTAAATACATAAAATAATTAGATACACACACAAAATCAATAATCAAATACATATAAACACAAAATTAATAATCAAATACACAAATCAATAACTAAAAGCACAATTTCACTCATCCAATATACAAATAAATAAAAAATTTCCCAAAATCAATAATCACAAACCCAGATCACGTATGTTCCCATCGTCGTCACTGTTATCGAACAATTTGGTCATCATCGTTATCGAATTTGATGGTCGTTGACGCCACCTAGTCTGATGCTCGTTGACGCCACATTTGTTCACGCGCGTTTACTGGTTGTCTTTTCTGGCTAACTTCTTTTTCCAAGGTGGTCCTTCGATCTGTGGATCTACTATAATGGTAGGCCACTTCCAATAGCAAATCAACTTATACTAGCATTAATATGGTCGTTATGGATGAGAGATAGCGATGGTGGCTTGGTCGAAATGGATCACCAAATCTGATGAGGGGATTGGGGTTCACCAAAACTTTGGTAACCAAATTTGGCGATGGCGAGCAGCGTTGGAGGCATCCAAATTGGGTTGCCTCGCTATCTATTTGGCTTGGCGAGTAGTTTGGAAAAGCATTGAAGACAATCTTAGAAACGCCTTATGAAAAGAAAGAGAAAGCAGAAAGGATAGAGAGAGAGTCTATTTACTATTTTTGACTTCATCTTCTCCGGCAAACGCAATGACTGACAACATCGAACCAGGCAACCGATAAGCCGCGGGCCAGTAGTCCGATGAAGAAGTGAATTCCGACAAAGTTTGCAATAAGTGGCATTATGGATGGAAAAAGTTGCCAGCAGCAATTGCAACGTTGACCAGTAACGGTTGCACCGATAGTTTTACAGGCAATTTTTCCAATGAGAAATCTCTTCATTTTCTGCCTACACCTTTCTCTAAATCTTTCCATTTATATGTTCTTGTGATGAACTAATTTTTGAAGAACGATTCCCACTCTTACTTAACATCGTCTTCATTTTGTCTAGCACAAAAAAATGGAGAGTGGTTTCTCAGTAGCTTGCTTGGTGAGGACTTTTAGGCCCTTCATAATAGCCCCAACGAAAGCATTCCAACCTTGATTCAATCACAAGTATAAATATTATACGCTTTATTTACATTTGATTTAAGCAATGTATGTGGTTAAATTTCATCTACTCATGGTACAACAAGTAAAATTTATAGAACGAAAAGTCCAAGCTGAGGTAGAGTACAGTAAGGAACTCGATCTACAAACCAAGAGGCAAGTAGCAAGCTCTCTAGGGGAGAGTTCGATTCGTTGTTTGGGAAAAAGATCTACTAGTATGAGTTTCTCAAATAAGCAACTGTCGAACTTGAATAAGTAGCACAAGGATTGAAGTAAGAGAGTGAGATAGTTGCCTGAGAAAAGTACTCAACTGTCCAAAAAAGTGAGATGGTTTCACGTAGAGAGTGCTCCACTATACATGAGAGAAGGTTTGCAAGGCAATCCATAGTCAAAAGGCACACGAGGATTCCTCTTGCGTGGAGCCTCCAATGCTTAAGTAAAAAATGATCTTCATGAGGCTATGAACAAGTTTAAACGGTTCATGAAAAGTGTAAGGTTTTCCTCTGGGTGCACAAGCAGGTTAATATGAGGGGGTGAGTGTGTGTCTGAAATATGAAAGGTAGTGAAAAGGATTAGAAGATCCATCAAATGTTGAGTTGAGGGGTATTTATACCCCTTAAAGATCGGTAAGAGGGACACGTGGCACACATGCACTGGGGTTACATAATGTTATCTCAAGTTAAGCATGGAATTAGCCTAGTGAGAAGCCTCTTGAAAGAATGGTCCTCTAGGAGAATGAGTGCCCTAAGGTGAGCTATTATTGCATGGGGCAATGACAGGGTAGTAATTGTTTAGGAGAATGTCTCACTTGTTGTTTCCCAAGAGAATTACTTGATTGGGTGTATATATGATGTCTATTATACAAAGGAGAATTGTTCGAGAAAATGTTAGTTCTCCAAAAAATTACACTTGTTTGGGAGGATTGTTTCCTTCTGTAGAATAAGATGCCTTATCTAAAAGAACGACGCATATCTCCTGAAGGTTAGGTCACAATAGATGCTATTATAGCATAACCTTCAAGAGTGAGGGTGCAGTTATTTAGGAGGAAATCGTCAATTCCCGAGGGAAGATCTCTTGTAATCCCCACATGTCTTCCGACAGTGTTCTGCTTTGCAGTTGCTTTCTCCCAGACAACGGAGCTTTCTCCCAGATAGTTGTCTATCTCTCACATTCTTCAACAATACTGTTGTTTGCTTTAACTCATAGCTAGTTCTTTTAAGAGACACAAACTTGTTGAGCTTTCTTCTAAACAATGTGCAAGTTCTCTCTTGAGCAACAACATTTCTTTTTATCCCAACTTGGTGGTCACCTCAAATTTCATGCTTATCTTTACCTGGCTTGACTTTCATGCACTATAAATTTAATTATCATATTTTTTGCAACAACAAATACTTTTATTTATAATCAACTGTAGTAAAGATTAAGACTTTTTTACTTATTCTAGGTAGGTAAGAAGATGAATTTCATCTTAGATAAGAGAGTAGATAAATCTATCTCTTAATTATCCTAGATACGAGAGATAATTAGTGATTTATCTGATCTTATTTATAGATTGACCATATTACTCTCGAGCCCTAGTTATTTGACTTGAACACCTATTCAACTTTAAAATTAGTTAAATTAGTCATGAACTTTTAAAAAATTAGTCATGATTCCTTATCTATTAGTAAAAACGTTAACTAAATTGACTATACATCTCCTAAACTTTGGGCTTTTGATCTAGACATCCTTAAACTTTTATTTTTTTGAAAGAGGTAAGATTGATTTAGCAAAAAAATAAAAGTTTTGATAGTGTTTATGTCAAAAACCCAAAGTTTATGGAGTGCTTGAGCTAAATATCCAAAATTTAAGGATTGTAGGATCAATTTACTAATGTTTGGAAACAAAAAGGGTGTTGTAGCTAATTTTAAAAAATTTAAGGATATATTAGACTAATTTTAAGGTTCAAAGGCATTCGAGTCTAATAGTAAAGTTGAAGAGGTGTGATTATTTATTTATTTTGTACAAATAAAAAATAATTACCACCAACAAATAATTATCATTTATTTTTTTTATTTTTATATACTTTATTAAAGGGTATTTAAGACATTTTATAGTTCAGATTGTGAAAAAAATAAGTACAATCTGGAATTAAAGTAATTTTTTTTAATCATTATAAATTCTAATATTTATATTATTATGCAAGTAAAGAGCATGTTTTATGAAATCATGTTAATAAAATGAATTTTTATTTATAAAAATAAAGATAAAATTTAATTATCACGATTTATAATAAAATATTAGATAAATTATATGAAATTTTCATGCACTTAGGGTCATGTGTAATTTATCCTCATGTGTTTTTTATTATATCAAAAAATTTCTTTATACTTTCAAAATGTTACAATCAGTTACGATTTGTTGTTATTTTATATAATTTTATATAATAATTTATATATGAAATACATAATTCTATATATATACTTTTAACATATAAAAAAATGTAAAATTTTGTATTAATCAACCAATAGATTGTATAAAATTATGTAAAATAATAATAAATTGTAATTGATTGTAATATTTTAAAAGGGTAAAGAAATTTTTTAATATAATAAAAAATACACGGGATAACATAAAATTATGTAAAATAATAATAAATTGTAATTAATTGTAATATTTTAAAAGTGTAAAAGAATTTTTTAATATAATAAAAAATACACAAGATAAGTTACGCATAAGTTACGCATAAGGGATTTCATATAATTTACTATAAAATATTTATTTTGTGGCAAAATATGATCGATCATATTTACATTTATGCCCTACACTCGTCGCCATTCGCGTTCTGGGCATGCGTGGTACCAACCTACGACTTGCGTATTGAAGACGGGACGACGCCATCTCTGCATTCGAGGTTGCTGCATCCTGTATCAATATTTGCTTCCCATTCCAAGCCATGTGAAGTACTTACCTCGGCCCCACTGCACGCCGGTATCAGTCTTTGTTACTGTACGATTGTCTGCTTCATTTTGATTTCGAGCTCTCTCACCCACAATAAAGTCTTATCCTTCTTTCGTCTTCTGCAGATCCCCGCCGCCTAAATCAAGCTGCAATCTCCGTTCATGGCAGCTTTCGCGATGCACTTACCGGTGATTGGGGCCGGTAGGATGCAATGTGGTCCCAGAAACCTGACGCTGCATGCGACGGCCTCCTCCGAAGCCAGCCGGAGCGGCGACAGTGGGTTCCCCTCGTTTCTGCCCAAAGAAGTTAACAAAATCAAAGACCCGTGTGCTCGGACCCTGGCTCGGAGGATCCAGAGGCTTCCTGTTCAGGTATCCGTTGTGTTTGTTTGGGAGGTGAGGAAGGAAAGTAAAATAAATAATCGAATGAAAATAAGAAGAAAAAATGTTTTGATGTTCATTGTCGCTTTGTTTGCGATTTTGTTCTTCTTTTTTTTTTTTTGGGTCCGGAAATTACTAAATCAAAGTTACTTTGCTTCTGTCTTTCATAAAGTTTCGAAGAACTTTTTCCTTTCATTTTCTTGAAAATCACCATTGTACAATTTCTACTCTTAACGAGGTTTAATTTCCTTCAGTGTTCCTGAGATTTCTTTTCAATTTTTAGTTTTACATGGTTTGTGGGGCAAAAGTGTTTGTTTCTTGCCCATAGATACTGTGCTTTTTCTTTCAATCATTTGTAGCACCCAAAAAGAAAAATCATATAAATAAATTGAGTCTCTCGTGAATAGATGAATGCAATCGAAAACAGTATTAGGAAGGAAGCCTAGTGATTTCTCAATTACAAAATTTTGTGTTTTCTTTCAAGCACTAATATTTTCTCTCTTATTATGATGTTCTCTCTCTCTCTCTCTCTCTCTCGTTTCCCTGCCTTCCGTACGGATCTTACACAATTTTCTGGCCACTGAAACTAATTTTGACTCAGAAATTAGTTTTCTCTGTTCCTGTTTAGAATTAGACTATTCTCAGTCCTTAAGCCAAATGGATTTGGCTAATATTAGTAGACCCCGCATGGCCGCATAGGCTAAGTAGTATTACAGATTTACCCTTTCAACCCCATTGAGAGGAGGAGATTATTCTCTGAACTCTCAGCTTAAAGCGAATTTTTGTCTTCATGTTTATAATGTTCTTATCATTGAGGAAACAGCTTCTAATATAAGCAAGTGTGAAGCTACATATAATTACATACCTCTCTTGGCTCTTGCAAAGCAGGGAGCCTAGTCCACTGGGATGATCTTTTTTCAAAATTTGAGGGAAATGATGCTACTCCAATTACTTTTTGACTCACTTGTGATCTTGAACATTGTTGGTCTTTTGTAATTCCCTATGTTGAGGAACTGATCTTTGTTCTAAATGTTCCAGATTGGATGTTCCGAAAGTTGTATCATGAGTAGTTGTGTGAAGCCAATAAGACAAGGTGAGACCAATCCTGTGGTTCTTCTGCACTGTTTTGACAGGTTTGTACTACCACAAAACCATTCTGTGAGTTTTGACAAATATCATTCCCATCTGAGCCTTTTATTTCCTTCAGTTAATTGAGCCCTGCTATATCTGTAGCTCTTGTTTGGAATGGAGATGCACATACCCTTTGCTTGAGGAGGCTGGTTTGGAGGTTTGGGCTGTCGATGTTCTTGGATGGGGTTTCTCTGATTTAGGTTCATTCCCTACATTTTACCCTTGACTGCAATTTAGTTGTTGGACCATATTCTATCTTTTAATCACCAATTAAATTGCTGTTGTTGCATTGTTTTTTTCTCATTCTCTCTGTACTAGAAACACGTCCACCATGTAATGCAGAAACAAAAAGATATCATCTCTATCAGGTATGGCTGTGAGATTTACTTGTCCTTGCCTCTCAGAATTTTCGCCATTACCACATTTTTATACTCCCAATGGCAAGGTATTATTTAAGCTTGACATCCTGTAAATCTGTTCATTATATGATTGGATGTGGTTAGAGTAGGTTTTAATTTCACCTTGTGGAACAGTCAATTTATTTTCTCTCCTCTACATTGTAGCTTTGGAAGTCCCACATTAAAAAGCCAATGATATTGGTTGGACCAAGCCTTGGGGGTGCTGTTGCAATTGATTTTGCAGTCAATTATCCTGAAGCTGTGAGTACTTGTATTCCTTTAGCTTTATAAATTATAACCATTGTCCATGGTACATGCATTGACTATTTACTCTAGCCAGTACTTTCAATTTGAGAAGTTTCTTTTTAAATTTTAACCAACATGCTGTCATGACCCTAGGATTTAGCTAGGGTCTTAGAAGGAATTGGAAGGAATTTGGGGAAGAACAGAGAAGAAATGAAGGGGGAGATTGAACAGAATTAGGGAGAAAGTTAAGAGAAATGAGAGGCAAAATGGAGAGAAATTTAGAGAGGAAAATAGAGATTCAATATCAATTTCAGCATAATCATCTCCTCTTACAATGGCCTTTTTATAGGCATAGGTAGCCCCTTAACTAATTTCTAACAGCACCCATGTGCTCCTAACAAACAACCAAATATTTTCTAACAAACTAATATAAACCTATTACAATACTACCCCTTTATTATATCTCTATCACAATATTACCCTTCTATTATATCTCTATCA
Organism: Diospyros lotus; assembly: GCF_014633365.1. Classification (NCBI taxonomy): domain Eukaryota; kingdom Viridiplantae; phylum Streptophyta; class Magnoliopsida; order Ericales; family Ebenaceae; genus Diospyros; species Diospyros lotus. The sequence goes on from NC_068350.1 coordinate 33,919,314, forward strand.
CAATATTACCCTTCTATTATATCTCTATCACAATATTACCCTTCTAATCCTCCTAGGGACATGACAATTCCCCCCCCTCCTGAAATGTTTCTTGTCTTCAAGAAACTTATTACCACCTAACCGTTGCTTCTTTATCCAATGCCCATCTTCACCCAGTGGTTTCTTCTTCGCTTTTCCTTCTTCTTATCTTGTTTTTCACTTTTCTTTTGTCTTCTCTTTTCTTTCTCCTCAGCAACAACAGCATTATGACTTGCTGCCACACCAATGGAAACATGAATGAGCAAAACATCAAGGGTCTCAGTCCCTTCAACAAAGAAGTCCTTCCCTTTCTTCCTTTCATCTTGTTTCGCCTTATCCTTCTGCGTCCTTCATTGCTCCAGATGCGCCGTCAATCCTAGAACCCCATCCTCCAACTCTTCAGGCTGCAATGTTAACTTTGCTTTGTCTTACGTGCCTGTGCCAATGACATACATGTGGGATGTTCCAAGCAAGATGCCCGGTGCAATTCTTTGTTCCTTCTCTTTAGACTCCTTATTTTGCTGTTTCAGGAGATCAAGGGCATTAGGAGTCTCAGCACTAGTGGTAGTGCTTGAGAGACTGTCCATTGATTGAGGCTGCTCTCTTGCATGAAAATTACCCACTGAAAATGCAACATCATTCGGCTACAATTGAAACTCCATTTGTTTCATGTGTGCCTCGCTTCCCATGGTCGACATCTCACGGACATGACACTTGGAAGACCAAGGGATAGGGGTTCTATACATACCGCTCTTCACTGATTCGCTGCTATTAGTCATTGAACTTCTAATCACTAAAATTGTTTGCCCCTGCCTTCAACTCGGATCTGTCGGAATTGCCGGAGGTCATTGGAATCTGCTTCGCACTTCCAAGTTCAACCTCAGCTATCAGCCCAAGCTCAATCAATTCACCGGAGTTGTCGAAAACTCTATCGGACTAGCCAGGCCAAGTCGCTTTCAAGCCTTCTCAACCTGGATTTTAACTATGGAAATTGATTTCCCTGTCTTAAACTCAAATCAAAATTGCAGCCAAAGAACAACTACTGCCCAATCACCGTCCAGGGGCTCCCAGCACAATTTGCAATCGTTTTTTGATTCCAAAATCTTCAGAATTCATTGCCAGTTCAATCGCTACGTCCACTGCCGAGTCCAAATCACCACACCCACTGTATCGAGACCATAGTTACCTGGTTCGTGGAACGTCCGGTACGCGGAACGCAGTACAGGAACATGGTACGTCACTTTTCCCGGAACGCGATACGTGGGGGGTAGGCTTCTTCGGTTCGCTACTTAGTTTTTTAAATATATTAATAATAATAAAAATATAAAATAAATAAATATTAATGTAATAATTATAAAATTATAAAATTAAAAAAAATAGAATGAGACGTGAACTTCCAATAAAAAGCTTTAGCCAACAAAATGAAATCACAACTCACTGGAGAGGCCAAGCTTTATTGTCTCCACCAGCTGATGCAACTGGGAGTCCACCAGCTGATGCGACGGAGCAAGAGAGCTAGAGAGGCAGCAAGTGAGAGACCGAGGGGAGGGTCGACGGCCGACGAGGGTGAGCGACGATCGAGGGCGAGGGGGCGAGGGCGAGGCGGCGCAGGCGAGCGACGATCGAGGGCGAGGGGGCGAGGGCGAGGCGGCGCAGGCGAGCGACGGAGCTAGAGAGAGGCAACAAGGAAGAGCGATTGAGCGAGGCGAGTGACCGAGGAGGGCGAGCGAGTCAGCGACCTCAACGTATAGGTGTCAAAAGGGCCGGCCCGGCCCTGCCCGAGTCAGCCCACAGGCTTTTTAAACGGGCCGGGCCGGGCCGGGGCCCTTTTGCCATGGATAGGGCCCGGCCCGGCCCACGGCCCCCCTACAAAGGGGCCGGGCCCTTAGCCCACAGGGCCTACCCGGCCGGGCCCGACCCTTTTTTTTTTAAATAATTTTTTAAAAATAATACATATAATATATACATATATAAATATCAAAATAATACATATATAAAAATTAATTTTTTTCTTTTTAAAATATTTTTTGTCTTAATTCTTAAGTTTTAAATATTATTTCATTATTTTATATTTCAATATTCTATATGCCTTATAATTTTTCTTGTGAATTGATATGAAAAATAATGTACATATAAAAAGGATAATGTTTATTTATAATTTAAATATATAAAAAATTTAACTTAAAAATTTTAAATAAATTGATGGTTATTATTTATATATATTGCGAAACTAAATTTTTAGTATCCAATATCAATAATTACTAAAGAATAACAAAATTAAAAAAAAAATGAGTAAGGGCCTTATGGGCCCGGCCCATAAGGGCCCAACGAGCCACGGGCCGGGCCGTGGGCCTAATTTTTTTGGCCCAGCCTGGCCCGTTTGAACAGTAACGGGCTAGGCTGAGCTGCCCACGGGCCGCCCGGCCCTTTTGACACCTCTACCTCAACGACAATCTGAGTCGTTCGACAAAGGCACGGAGGCCGGAGCGAGTGAGAGCGAGAGACAGCAGCCGGCAACGAGCGAAGCGAGAGAGGGAGAAGGGCAGAGCGGGTGGGCGGCGGGCGCTTGAGCGAGAGAGGGTCTGAGGAAGGGTTAATGGTGGGCCCCTGAGTGTAGGCCAAAATTAATGGCATCAAAGATCCGGGTCTTCATTACAGGGAAACTGGGACGTGTCCCCAAGCGTTCCAAGACACAAACGCACCGCGTTCCAGTGCGAGTGTACTGGAACGTGGTTCCCGGGGGGGAGGGGCGTATTAGGTAACTATGATCGAGACACTCCAGATTCGATTCCGAGATTCAACCAAAACTCTCCTGGTTGTTTCTCGGTCTCGAACGCCAAACACACCAGAATATTGGAATTGCGCTAGATCCCTAGGAATCGCCTTTGAAGTGAGTCTCGTCCTCGCCTTAAGCAACCCGACTCGCCTTCGCCACTACTACTTGAATTCGCCAGACGATGTGCAACTGTAGGCCACGGACTTCCGGGAACGCATTTGACAGATTCCCTCACCAATCGCGAGCGTTATCTGTTTGCGATGCTTCAAGTATGCTCGCCTATCGACCCACTCCAATTGCAAATGCTCCTCTGTACTGAGATTGATGATGGGCTCTTCCGATCCAAATGAGCAGCACATCATTGAGCCCCAATCGGATTTGCCTTCAAATCGGAATCGCAACTGTAGCGACTAGGAAAATATAGTAGCGAATCAACCTACTGCTCCGGAATTCAATAGTTGAACCTTCCGCTTTTTCTTCCACAACCGAGGTCGCCTTTCTTGATCGAACAACACTTCCGAATTTTTCAAGTCGAGAGCCACTCCTCTGTCAGACTAATTGGAATCGAATTCGCTGAATTTAGTTCGCTCCACCTAAAGTTCACACCCATTGTCATTGAACGACTCAATTGTTCGATTAATTCCACCGTTGCTTCTGGTTTTCGAAGTCGTCTTCAAAGTCCGATAACCAATCTTGCTTGCGTTGGACAGCAGCCGTCCATTCCCGTCGGAAATTAATCAACAAGAAAAACCGCCGAGGAACGGTGCTCTGATATCATTTGTCATGACCTTAGGATTTAGCTAGGGTCTTAGAAGGATTGGAAGGAATTTGGGGAAGAACAGAGAAGAAATGAAGGGGGAGATTGAACAGAATTAGGGAGAAAGTTAAGAGAAATGAGAGGGAGAATGGAGAGAAATTTAGAGAGGAAAATAGAGATTCAATATCAATTTCAGCATAATCATCTCCTCTTACAATGGCCTTTTCATAGGCATAGGGCCTTAACTAATTTCTAACAGCACCCATGTGCTCCTAACAAACAACCAAATATTTTCTAACAAACTAATATAAACCTATTACAATACTATCCCTTTATTATATCTCTATCACAGTATTACCCTTCTAATCCTCCTAGGGACATGACACATGCATAGATATGTTGTACTGCCTAGCTCATTTGGCTCTTCCAACTGTTAGGAATGTCTCTGACTTCTCTATAAAATGAAAATCTTCACTGGTTTTGTCGAAACACAAATCTCTTATATATCACTTTGTCTTAGAAATGCTCAGGATGGAATTACTAGTGCTACTACCTATTCCCAGTTGGGTGCATCTGAATTATTCCTTAAAAGCTTTTCCTCTCTTCATATCCCCCTTTTTGTTCTGGACCTGATTGAGTTGAATATGCTGTGCTGGGACTTGGAAGTTAGTATGGAAGAAAATTTATCCCCACCTACTCTATGGATTTGATATTGGCTGATTGGAGATGCAAACATATACATTACTGCAATCATGGAAAGCTTCCTTCCAATCCTTGGGTGATAGTAATGCTGCTTTAGAAAGGTGGCTCCTGCAGTTTTCGAACTAGATTAGTGTAAATGTAGAAGGTTGATCAATGGGAACTGGATCCAAATGCCATTTTTTATTTTTAATCTTGAATTTTATGGTTAATGCTTACTCTTTGAGTTTTATATTCACAAGTCTACATATGCAGAGATGTATGAGATGACTATAGTACAAAACCTTACACACCATTATAAGCAACATCTTTATAAATTATGATCTAACAATAGATGCTTTTATGATTTGCTTCCACTATGATGCTAAAATCTTGCCACGTAATCATGGATGATGGTTCTTATGGGATGCATTACATTCTCTCTACATCACAGGTGAAGCAGCTGGTTTTAATTAATGCAAGTGTATATGCAGAGGGCACAGGACCCCTAGCAAAGTTACCTAGAATAATGGCCTATGCAGCGGTGAGTCTACTATTGTTGCAACCTTAAAACTGAGGGCCAATTGTTCTCAAGAATGATGGGACTCTTACTGTTGGCAATAAGTTTTTATTTACTTGTGAGTTGGTATAAATGCTCCTTGCATGCATGCTTTTCTTGTGGTTTTAGTTGGTATAACCAATCAATATGGAACAAAAATGATATCTTCACACACTCAACCTAATCAACCTATACATCTTATATACACAACATCACTAACCCTCCCATTATTCAAATCAAAAAGAAGAAAAAACACAACCCCTAATTTGTGGGATCATTTGTCTCCCACTTCCTGCACTCCCCCTCAAACTGGAGAATAGATGTCAATAATTTCCAGCTTGATAATACAGATATCAAAACTTGATTTTTGAAAAACTTTGGTTAGAACATCAGCTTCTTGAGACTTGGTAGGAATGTAGGACAAGATAATAGTCCCATTCTTAATCTCGGTGTTGATGAAGTTTCTGTCAATCCTCACATGTTTCATCTGATCATGTTGAACTGGATTATGGAATACACTGATAGCTGATTTGCTGTTACTGAACAACTTCATAAGCCCTGTTATTGGCATGTTTAAATATGCCATCAATCTTTGTAACCAAATGTGTTCACATGTTCTTTGAGTTATGTCTCTACACTCTGCTTCTGCATTTCTTCAGGCAACCACGAACTGTTTTTTGCTTTTCCATGTTACTAGATTACCCCACACTTTTGTGTAATACTTGGTTGTTGACTTGCTATCATCAACAACTCCTGCCCAGTTTGCATCTGAAAAACCAACATCTTTGACTCTAATCTTTTTAAACAATAACCCTTTGCCAAGACTTCCCTTTAAATACGTTATAATCTGATTTGCTGCTTCCATATGGCTTTTTGTGGGAGCATGAGCTAGCTTACCACGCTCACACTAAAGGCAATATTTGGTCTCGTGAGTGAAAGGTAGATGAGTTTTTCTACCAAATGCTGATAGCTTTCTTTATTTATTGAAGGATCATTATCTGAAACCTTGTGTTTCCAGTTACGTTCCAAAGGCGTATTATAAGGTTTACACCCAAGTTTTCCTATTGTCTTGATCCTAGGAGATGAGCTAGGGTATGAAAGGAAGATCGAGAATGATAAGAGAAGAATTTGGGGAAGAGATCAGTTGAGAGGGAGAAATCAGCAAGAAGATAAGGGAGGAGATCACCAAGAGAGAGAGAGAGAGGGGGGGGGGGGGGAGAAATATTAGAGAGAAAATAGAGTATTCAATTCATTTTTCGCATATCCCTTTCCTACAGCTGAGGCAATATATATAGCCTCACTTAGCTTCCAAACAAAACTCTCTAACCAACTTAACTACAAGACAAAAAGGGAAAATAACAGAATAACAATACCCATGTGCTGTAACCGAATTACAAAAATACCCCATAACTGTAATTGTAACTCAATTATAGCTTTGCCCCTATAATACCCAAGATTGTGACAATTCCGCCCCCCCCCCCCCCCTGGAAATGTTTCTTATCCTTGAGAAACTTATTACCACCTAGCTGTTGCTTTTTTATCCAATGCCTATCTTCACCCAATGGTTTCTTCTTCGCTTTTCCTTCTTCTCATCTTGCTTTTCCCTTTTCTTTTGCCTACTCTTTTCTTTCTCCTCAGCAGCAACAACATTATGTCTTGTTACCACACCAATTTCAGCCATTCGCCTCTTTCTTAGTGCCGTTAAAATTGGTTCCAAATGTGTCGTCAGCCCTACAACCCCATCCTTCTCAATTATGGACAGAATTTCAATTCTCTCTGCAGGTAAAAACCTGTACATTACCTCCAACTTTTCTTGCTGCAATGTTACTTTTTCTTTGTCTTGTGTGCCCGTGCCAATGACATACATGTGAGATGTTCCAAGCAAGGTGCCCGGTGCAATCCCTTGTTCCTTCTCTTTAAGTACATGGTGAAATTGGCATTCGGAGGGATCCGAGAGGTTTAAGATTAAGAACAAAAAGTTTAGAGGGATATTTGGACATAAAGGGGGGAAGGATGTAGAGAGAAATGAGGGAGAGAAGTAGAGAGAATGAGGGGGAGAATTGTAGAGAATTATAGATAGATAATCAGATTTTCATTAATCAATTCAAGCATATTCATCTCCTCTTACAATGGGCCTTTTTATAGGCATAGGTAGCTCCTTAACTAATTTCTAACAGCACCCATGTGCTCCTAACAAACAACCAAATATCTCCTAAGAAACTAATATAAGCCTATTACAATATTACCCCTTTATTATATCCCTATCACAATATTAGCCCTCTAATCCTCATAGGGACATGCCAATTTCCCCCCCTTGAAATGTTTCTGATAGGATACCAGATAGCAAATCCAAACAACAATCAAATATCAATAGTTTCCAATACTTTTCAGCAGAAAACACGAACAAACCAGGGCATTCGAGAGGCCCTTACTCTCCCAATTCTTCTATCAAAAACTAGCTTCCCTCTCCCTCTTCTTCTCAGCTCTTTATACCGCTCCTCTACCCCTCTCTAACTGAATTCCCTTGCACATGCAGATTATTCCCTCAGTCTATGGATTACAAAACTACCCCCCCATGCGCACATGCTGGTTGTAACAACTTGCATGTGCTAATTCCCTATTCTCCCCTTCATGTTTGCTGGTCTTTGGTAAGTCCAATACACCGGTGGCCTATCATTACTCCCCTCCCGCACTTTCACCTTGTCCTCAAGGTGAAAAGTAGGAAATTGTTGCTGAATCGTAGGGCTCCCAAGTGGTCCAGGACCTACTTGGGCTTGGAGTATGTGAATCTTGTCTTCGATTTGCTGGGCGGTCTCCATGATTTGCAATAGACCCGATGGCTGTAACACCCTAACTTCTATCCTGATTTTTGGCTTCAACCAGTTAACAAATGTGCCCTCCAACATGGCCACTGAAACTTCTCCTACCTGGGCCGCCACTTCCCGATCAACCTTAAGGAACCGCTTGGCAAGCTTATTCAAATCCGAATACTCTTGAGTATCACGTCGGCTCATCACAAGAAATGGGTGATCATAGCACTGGCCAAGACACAATAGTAGTTCCATAATAGAAGCATAATTATGGAGAACTCGTCCTTGCTCAACAAATTGGTCAAATTTCACCTTGGATCTTTTAAACAAGGCCTCGTATAAATCTTTTTCAGCCTCTGTGAGTTCACCATAAATCACCTTAATGTCTACTGGCGGAAGAACTCTAATTGGCCTTAAAATTGACTGCACCAACTTAAGTCCTCTCTTATCACCCTCCTCGAAAGGCCTTTGGACAAGTTTATTCCACCATGCCCACTTCCCCCATGGTTCCACTCTCAAAAAACGAAGGAGACTGTAAATGTCCTCCAGATTGTTCTCATCAAAAGTGGTAGGAGATGGCTGGACCCTTGATGGCGCCCCAATCATCGATACGATGCCCTCCTTGGACGTTACTAGATACGCCTTCCTCGACATCAGATTCTTGATCTTCTTCCTCAGCTGCTTCAATGCCTTGGCCGCTTCCAGTCTCGTCTTGAACTGGACGAAGCTGTACCCCTTGGTCTTGCCCATGACCCGGTCGAAGATGACGTTGCAACTCTCTGTCTCGACGCACGACTCGAAGGCAGAGGCTAAGGTTTCTCGGGTCATGTCCCATGCAAGGCCGTAGACGACGAACTTGCGACTAGATATGTCGCGATCCGCGACATCGCGGAGGCGAGTGAAGAGGAAAGCGCCAGGCACGGGGGTGCCGACAAGGAAGTTAATTCGCTGGTACCTGGTGTAGGGCTCAAGAAGTTTCTGGATCTTTTCGGGCTTGGTCTCACCAGAGGAGGAATCATCGTCGGCGTCCAAATCGAATTGAATTGGTATCGCGGTGTCTTTGGTTGGGACTGGAGCTTGGTATTTCTAAAGCTTCTTCTTCTTCCTGCGTTTCTCCTTGACGCTTTTGCTGTCACCTTGTGGTTGTCTAGTCACCGCCTTTTTCTTCTTCGCCTTCCCCTTCTTCGCCATTGCTTGAGCAGAGATGCGATGGCGGCGCCCTATGGCTTCGTCTTTCAGGTTTGCTTTCTTACCCACACGAATCTCTCTTCGTCTCCGTCGCTCCCACTGGGCCCATGGAGGTGCAGCACCCTCCAAACACAGTGTTGCTGTGTCCGTCTTCTCGTCAGCCAACACCGCAACTCCCAACCCCTCACCCATCGCCTTAACGAAGGCCGAAGGCCAGTGTGATGAGGTGGGGCTGGGCATCCCCCATTTTTGTGCCATCATCGGAGGAGGCAATATCACTGCCCGCTGGTGATTCGAAATTGGGGATGACGAGGCTTGACCTTTGTTTGGGCCGGGTCCAACAATCCTTCCACGAATCACCAGATTCATCTCCTCAATTGGTTGGGCTAGGTCCATCATCTGCTCCAGCCCAATCGGCCTTGACACCCTCATCTCGGCTCGGATGACCGGCCCTATTCCGTTGATAAAGTGGCCCTCCAGCGATGCCTTTGGCATGCTTGTGAGCGGTGAGGTCAGAGTCTTGAAGCTAAGGCAGTAGTCCTTGACGGAGCCCCACTGTCGACACGTAAGGAACCTCTCCTCCACCGTGCCTTCCTGTGCGGTCCTGAACCTATCCCTCAACATCGCCTTGAGCTCCGTCCAGCTCCTCACCCGTCGTCGTCTTTGCTCCCACTGGAACCATGACAGAGCTGCTCCTTCAAAGCATGAGGCCGCCGACTCCAACTTCTCCGCATCGGACAGCTGGTTCACCAGGAAGTAGCACTCAGCCCTAAAGACCCATCCATCTGGATCATCTCCCTCGAAGTTGGGTATTTCCAGGTACTGCTGCCTTCCGACACCATCGACCCAGCCGCCCCCTTCGCCACTTCTCCCTCCAGCTACCGGCGTTCCCTCCCTTGACACGGGCGAATCCGCAGGTTGGTCTTCCTCATCATGCTCCCCCTTTCTCTCTCTCTCTTGCTCCTCCCGTCTCTCCTCGTTCTTCCTCTTGCTCGCCCGCTCCTGTTCTTCCCATCTCACTCGCATCCTCGCAAACAGCTCTAGCAGGTTCGCTAGGTGTCTCTCCATCTTTTGAAACGCACTCCTCATGGCATCATCTCCCAGCGGAATGCCTTCCACCCTTATCTCCGAATCACCGACTGGATCAGTCAAGTTCACCATTAGGATCGAAACGCTCTGATACCAAATTGATAGGATACCAGATAGCAAATCCAAACAACAATCAAATATCAATAGTTTTCAATACTTTTCAGCAGAAAACACAAACAAACCAGGGCATTCGAGAGGCCCTTACTCTCCCAATTCTTCTATCAAAAACTAGCTCCCCTCTCCCTCTTCTTCTCAGCTCTTTATACTGCTCCTCTGCCCCTCTTTACTGAATTCCCTTGCACATGCAGATTATTCCCTAAGTCTATGGATTACAAAACTACCCCCCCATGCGCACGTGTTGGTTGTAACAACCTGCATGTGCTAATTCCTTATTCTCCCCTTCATGCTTGCTGGTCTTTGGTAAGTCCAATACACCGGTGGCCTATCAGTTTCTTGTCCCCAAGAAACTTATTATCACCTAACCGTTGCTTCTTTATCCAATGCCCATCTTCACCAAGTGGTTTCTTCTTCGCTTTTCCTTCTTCTTATCTTGTTTTTCCTTTTTTCTTTTTACCTTTTCTTTTCTTTCTCCTCAGCAGCAACATCATTATGGTTTGCTCCCACACCAATGGAAATATGAATGAGCAAAACATCAAGGGTCTCGGTCCCGTCAACAAAGAAGTCCTTCCCTTTCTTCCTTTCATCTTATTTCGCTTTATCCTTCTGCATCCTCCATTGCTCCAGATGCGCTGCCAATCCTACAACCCCAGCCTCCAACTTTTCGGGTTGCAATGTTAACTTTGCTTTGTCTTGTGTGCCCATGTCAATGACATACATGTGGGATGTTCCAAGCAAGGTGCCCGATGCAATCCTTTGTTCTTTCTCTTTAGATTCCTTATTTTGCTGTTTCAGGAGATCAATGGCATCAGGAGTCTTAGCACTAGTGGCAGTGCTTAAGAGACTGCCAATTGATTGAGTGCCATCCTCCACTTTCTCCTCCCCAATCTTTTCTTCCATGTACTCCTTAGCCTTGTCCATAGCCAAGACCAAGGGAATAGTATGTTTAAACCCTTTCATATCTTCAGTAGGGGCCTCTTCCAGTGGAAACACTTTTACTTGCTGGTAGCTGGAGTACACCAAGGATTTACTTTCAACAAGGCTGTCCTCCTTCGGCTGCTCCACTTTAAGGAATTCATCCTTGTTAAAACTCCCGCGATAATCATCAAAGTATTCAATAGGAAAGTTGTGATACTTCTTGATTAGTATCATTGCAAACTCCTGTAGCTTCTCGCGGAACATGCGACCAAATTCCTCGCACTATTCATGAATCCCATTACTTGTTCTTTTGTCCCTTCGGCTAGATTCATTCTCAAACTTCTTTCCCCATGTTTGATTCTTCTGGTCAACTGAAAATACAGCATTTTTCTGCTACCATTGAGGATCTAATTGTCTGATGTGGGCACTGCTTCCCAAAACCTCCCTAGTAGGACACCCCACTAAAAATGCAGCCTTCTTTGGCTGCAATTGAGGCTTCATTCCAACTGAAAATGAAGAATTCTTCTGCTGCAATTGAGGCTCCAATGGTCTCCTAAGTGCACTGCTCCTCTTAGCCCATTTTTCATAATCAGCATACTTTGAAGACCAAGGAGCTATATATATACATACTGCCCTTCTTTGCTTCTCCAATTCCAACAAAGTTAACAAGAATTCAAAGTCGAAATTACCTCGTGTTTACCTTACTAGCAACCTAGAATTTGGTTGGAATTATTGCCTACGGAATTCCTCCATTGATTTGCTGCTCAATCCTTTCTTCGGAGCCACAGACAAGTCGCCTTAAGCCATCTCAATCTGGGCTAGAACTATTCGTTCACCTCCTACCACCCAATCAGTCTTGCAATCTTGGACTTTAGCCTCTTATAGTTTGGCCAAGACCCCACATAATTTAATGGCAGTAAGAGGAATCGGAAGCTAGGCAATGGCCGAGATCCGTTGCTAAGAAGCAACAACCAAGATCGCTTGGGTTTGCTTGCCTCAATCACACACAGCGACTTGGATCTAGCTACTAGGACAACTGTAATTTACACACTGCTGGAATTGAAGGCTAAGGATGTTCATGAAATTGGCCGAGGGTCACTCACCTGTGGCGCCTTCCAAGTTCGAACTGAGGGGGCTCGCTTGCTTGGAGATTAACACCTCCCAGCGCCTACCTGCCTTCCAGATGTCCAGAGTCCCTGGAACACCTCTTGAATCTATTTCACCTTCCTTGTTCGTCTTCAAGATCCGATTGAAACTGTTTGGTCTTGCTTGCCCACAACACCAAGTCGCTTGCACCCCCAGATTCGTTCGTGGACCTCGTTTAATGCCAAGAACACTACCGGCCTTGCTCGTCTCACCATGCTGAACCCAATTGCGATTGCCCAGTTCTTGGTTGGAGGAATTTGACCGGAATTCTCTGGGTCTGCCTCGTTTTCTTGCTCTAGAAAGAATGGCCTGCCACAATTCTACCTGAAGTCCTGCAGAATTTGGGTTGGGTTCTGATTGCTTCAAGCTCGCCCTTAAAAAGTCATCAGAAGCACCGTCGAAACGCTATACCAAGTTGTTTCCCAAAGTCAGACAATTTTTTGTTGCTGCTTCGCTTAGCTTTCAAGACTCAAGCCAAGAATTACTTACTTGTTCAAGTTTGCTGGAGTCACCACAATTCACCGACCGACCTTTAATTGTTAGTACTTCCTTTAATTGTTAGTACTTTGCCCGGCCTATCTTGCTATCGATATCGCTGGAGAACTTCCAGGAATCACAACTAAGGAACGTGGCTCCTCGTCAAATCTTAACAGCGTCGGAAAATGAACCTGAATCGTTCGAATTACTACTCGATTAATTCCACTGATAATCGAATCAAAATCTCAGCCAATGATTGACTGCTTTGATACCAATTTGTCATGAACCTAGGGTTTATAACGGGCTGAAATTGGCATTCGAAGGGATCCAAGAGGCTTAGGATTAAGAATAGAAAGTTCAGAGGGATATTTGGACAAAAATGGGGGAAGGATGTAGAGAGGAATGAGGGAGAGAAGTAGAGAGAAAATGAGAGGGAGAATTGTAGAGAGATAATCAGATTTTCATTAATCAATTCAAGCATATCCATCTCCTCTTACAATGGGCCTTTTTATAGGCATAGGTAGCTCTTTAACTACTACAACAACAACAACAACAACATATCCAGCTTTTATCCCAGTATGTGGGGTCGGCTACATGAATTCTAGACCCATGTACTCCTAACAAACAACCAAATATCTCCTAACAAACTAATATAAGCCTATTAGAATATTACCCCTTTATTTTATCCCTATCACAATATTACTCTTCTAATCCTCCTAGGGACATGACACCTATCTCCTTAAGTCAAGTGCATACTTTCTTTGTGAAATGAAGATCCCTTTGTAACTTCTTGCAACCTCCATTCCAAGAAAGTATCTAAGTTTCCCAAGATCTTTTACCATGAATTTAGCTTGAAGTCTCTTTTTGAGATTTCCAATCTCCATTTCATCATCACCTGCGATTATCATATCATCAACATATACAATGAGTATTGCTTGTTTTCCTGAGTTATTCTTCTTCACAGACAAGGTGTGATTAGCTTGGCCTTGGTTGAATCCAAGATCCTTCATAACAGTGCCGGACCGTGTAAACCAAGCTCAAGGTGATTGTTTCAAACCATAAAGGGCCTTTTTTAGCTTACATACCTTGTTTGGATCTCTCTTTTCTTCAAATCTAAGAGGAACTCTCATATATACCTCCTCCTCTAATGTGCCATTGAGAAAAACATTCTTAATGTCAAGCTGGTGTAGTCTTCAATCTAAATTAGCAGCAATAGTCAAAAGAACTCTGATTGAGTTAAGCTTGGCAACTAGTGCAAAGGTTTTTTCATAATCAATTCCATAGGTTTGAGTAAAACCTTGTGCTACTAGTCTTGCCTTATGCCATTCTACATTTCCATCTGATTTATACTTCACTGAGAAGATTCATTTACTGCCAACTGTTTTCTTCCCTTCTGGCAACTTCACCATCTCCCAAGTTTCATTATCATTTAATGCCTTCATATCTTCTAGCACGGCTTTCTTCCAATTTGGATCTTGAAGTGCCTCGTGAACATTTCCAAGAACATGAATCTCATCAATTTTTGCAAGAAAGGCTTTGGAATTTCTTGATAACTTAGTATATGCAACATAATCTGATATAGGATACTTGGAATTTCTCATACAAAGACCTTACCTCATTCCTTATGGCAATCGGAAGATCAATGTTATCGGTAGGTTATTCTTCCTCACAAGATGACTCTTTTTTCTCATCCTCTTCTTGATTATCCGTGGTAATGGGATCTGCCATTGGTTCATGCTCTTGAGTGCATTAGAGTTTATGGTCTCCTAGAGTAAACTAGAATTGGTTTTGGGTCTATAGTATTAGATTCTCCCCCTTGGGGGTAGAAGGTTTGATTTTTGACAAATGAAACATCACACGAGATCAGGAATCGTTTTGTAAAAGGATGATAGCACTTATAGCCTTTTTGTGTGTGGAGGAGTAACCAAAAAAGACACATTTGAGAGCTTTAGGATCAAACTTGCCCTGGTTGGGTTGAACATCATGGACAAATACTCCCAAACACACGAGGGTTAAGAGAATTATGAACCTGAGAGGAAGGAAAGACAAATAACAATGCACTGACGGGTGTTTAGTATTGAAGGAATTTGGAGGGAACACGATTGATAAGAAATATTGATGTAAGAATGGCTTCATTTCAAAAGGAGTGTGGAACATGACTAGCAAACATGATGGATCGAGCAACTTTTAATAGGTGACGACTTTTTCTCTCAGCAACCCCATTTTGTTGAGGAGTATATGCATATGAACTTTGATGAAGTATCCCATATTTTTGGAGATATTCATTTAGTTTATGGGAGAAATACTCTCTACCATTATCTGTTCAAAGAAGATGGATAGATGACCGGAAAACATTTGTAACAAGCTTGTGGAATTGTTTAAATATTGTAGTCACTTTGGATTTTTCTCTGATCAAGTAAACCCAACATACTTGGGTATGGTTATCAATAAAGGTAACAAACCATCGTTCCTCAGTTAAATTTAATACTCGTGATGGTCGCTACACATCACTATGAATTAAATGGAATGGAGTAGAAGGTTTGTATGTGTGAGGTGGAAAAAATGCATGAGTTTGTTTGGCAAGAGTACAATGATCACATTGAAATGACGAAGGATCTTTATTAATGAACAAATGAGGGTACAAAAGCTTTAGATAAGAGAAACTCGGGTGTCCTAATCTATAATGCCACAATAGAACATTAGAATTAGAAATCGAGGAAAAAATAGTAGGTAATTTTGTACTTGAAGGAGAACCAACACTTGTCAAATAATAGAGACCGTTTCGCTCCTTAACATTCCCAATTGTCCTCTTCGATGCCATCCTTAAATTTACAAGGAAAAAATGTTACTAAACTGTTCAAATCCTTTGTTAATTTACTCACTGAAAGTAAATTGCATTGCAGATTTAGAACATGAAGAATTGAATTTAATTTCAACCCATTGAGTTCCATATCTCCTCCCTGTTGCTGTGCACATGGACCCATCTACTACAATAATACCTACATTTTCCTTACATGATCGATAGTTATTGAATCCTGTTTTAGAGCTTTTCATATGGTCAGAAGCACCTGTGTCCACTATCCAAGTATCACATGAGTCTTTACATGACAATAAGAAAAAAATACCTTTATGTGATGTAAGCACTGCAGAACTAGTAGAGATTGAGGGGACAGTTTTGGAGGCATCTGTAGCTGGTGAGGAAGTCATTAGTTTTCAAAGATGTTCCATCTGGTCTTCTGTGAATGGTTGAGAGGGCGCACTAGTTGTTATCTCAACTACATAGGCATTATTTCTCCTTTGGCTTCGTGGCTTCCAATCTGGGGGCTTGCCATGAATATCCCAACACATGTCTTTGGTATGGTTGGGTTTCTTACAATGCTCACACCACAATCGTTGGTCATTTCCAGAAGTTCCTTTTGGATTGTATCATTCATTTCGATTTGCTGCTAAAGTAGATCCCTGAACTGCTATCTCGGTGGATGAGCTTTGTACTGGAGATGTCATTACTTTCCTTCTTGTTTCTTCACGCCGGACTTCAGCAAACACCTCCTTCAGTTTTGGTAGAGGCTTTGTGCCAAGTATACGTCCTCGAACATCATCAAGGTCTTCATTCAGGCCTTATAAGAAATCAAACATTCGATATTTTTCTACCATCTTATTGTACATTACTCCATCATTCGGACACTTCCACTCAACATTGTGAAACAAATCGATTTGTGCCACAGTTCTGAGAGCATATTAAAGTACTCGGTAACAAATAATGTATTTTGTTGAGTGTTTTGAATTTTAGAGTGAACTTCAAAACTTTGAGATATATCCTCAAGGTCTGAGTACATCTCTTTCATTGCATCTCACACTTCTTTTTTTGTTTGGTAGAACAGGTACAGGCGCCCAACCTTTTGCTTCATCAAGTTTATCAACCATGCCATCACAATTGAGTTCTCTGCTTCCCATACATTATAGGCGATAGAATTTTAAGGAGGTGCTGCTGTTGCTCCTGTTAAATATCCTATCTTTCCTCTTCCCTTGATCACAAGCAACACTGATTGATACCACTCTCTAAAATTGCTCCCATTTAATTTATGAGAGGTGATTTGTATTGAGGGATTTTCAGAATGACCAGGCACTAAGGATAATTGAGGGTTAGAGATAGTCGGGATATTGATTTGGTCATTTTATCGGTAATAGTGGCCATTAGTATTCAAGTTGGTGGAGAGTTTACTGGTCAGAAGTCAAAGGGTTGCTGCAAACCAGATCTGAGATTGTGAAGTTCAGATCTAAAATTGACGGTCTGATAGGCTTCCACAAAAAACGAGGAAGAGGATCAGGATGGAAGGGGCAGCGAGTAGCAACAGAGGCTCGTTGGAGCACTAACAAGGTGGATAGTCGGCAGCTGCCGTTGGCGATGGCGGATGGCCACAAAACCACTGAGATCTGGAAGGACTGAGAGAGACGAGTCCAACGGTGGCGACGATGTCATGATTTGAGCATTGGAGAGAGAGATCGGAGCAACAAACAATCTAAGCTAATAGATCTAATGGCCGCGACGACGATGGTAGTGGTGGTAGGAGCAAACGATGGCTGGAAAGGCCTATGGCAGAAGGCAGGTGCAACGATGCGACTAGGAGGGGCACTTGATGGTTACCAGAGACGATGGAAGCGGGAAAACCTTCGTTTTCTGCGCTTGACGGCAACAACTAACTCGTCTGCTAGAGCAGTGGCAGATCGACGGCGGCTGCGGGTGGCTTTGATACCATATAACCAAACAATATGGAACAAAAATTATATCTTCACACACTCAACCTATACATCTTATATACACAACAACATCACTAACCCTCCCATTATTCAAATCAAACAGAAGAAAACCCATAATTTGTGGATCCTTTGTCCCCCATTAGATCCCATAATTTGTGGGATCATTTGTCTCCCACTTCCTTCAGTTGGGAAAACCAAAATAGAAGGACTTGACCAAATTAAAATTCATGTTTTATGGAAATAACTAGATTAAATTGTTTAGGGGAATGTTTTTATCAGGTTTCTAAACTATTCAATGGAATGTGATAATATTTGCACTGGATTAAATTCTAAATCCATAAAATTCAACACAAGAATCTTTGTGCTGATTTAAGTTGAAAGGATTATGGCCAGACATATCATATATGAGATTAAATTGATTAGAGGAGTGGATAAATGTTTGTCGGGTTTCTAAATCTTTACAATGGAATATGATAGTATTGCACTGGATTATATTTTAAATCCATAAAATTCAAAACAAGAATCTTTGAGTTGATTGAAGTTGGGGAGGCCATGGTCAGACCTATCGCACAGCCATCTATGGAGAATGAATTAATATAGAGTATATGCTCAACCAGCAAACTTTAAGGAACTTGTAGCCCATATGCAACTCCTTTAGGTCACATTGAAATGGCATTCCTTTGGGAGCTTAGCCATACCTAATCTTCTGATATCTTATCTTTGAGCAGGTCTCATTGTTGAAAAGCCTACCAGCACGACTGTATGCAAGTGTTTTGTTCTTCTACGATATACCATTAACTACAAGCTTGGATTGGACAAAAGTATGCATATTATTTGTCTATATATTGATTTGAAGCAGAAATTAGTGTTACTTTTTATTGATTTGTATGGAATTTGGCCCCAAATTATGATGTGAAGGATTTAATGGCATTATTTCTCTCATTACTGATTAGGTCGGTCGATTGCATTGTTTGTTACCTTGGTGGGAAGATGCTACTGTTAACTACATGCTTAGTGGGGGCTACAATGTTGTTGCTCAAATAAAACAGGTACTGGAGTATGTTCAAGTTTCATTTATCTAATTTCTTGTACAATCAAAAACAGTGGTTTGAAGCCTTGTCCTACTGCTATTAACTTGAGGAACACAAACAGACAGGATTATTATGATGATTTCCTGGTGCAATTTTTCCCCATTGATCTTGTGCTTGGGGCTGCATATGACCAGTCATACCTCAGATTCTTTCTTTTATGTTTTTATTTCTTTTCTTTGTTTCGGTTATCCCCTTCAACTGGTAAAGCTAATTTTATCTGGTGAGATAATATTTACCCCTAATACAGCTCATTCATAAGTGGCCAAACACTTGTAATTTGCAAATATTTGATTTTGGCTGGGGATGAGTTCTTAATACAAGGTTTGTTTGCCTACTCACATACTAGGTTAAAATTGTTGCCCACCAATTAATTCATTGAACAATTTGAAGCTATTATGGAGGACATATTTTCTCAAATGACAGTTCTTTTCATTTTTTGGACCTACTATAGTTTTACAAAGTATGCGTAGGATTTTGATATGAGAGTGGAAGGAATGGAATAAGTCTTTCGCAAAAGCATTAGAGGAATACAAAGAAAAACTTGGTGAGAAACTCTTAGATATGATATGAGTTATAAGTGACTTATGGAAGATATGACCATAAACATAAATGATGGTGAGCTAGAATTCATGTAATCTACTCCACCTAGTGGCATTAAGGCTTGATTGATGTGTTGTTTTGATGCAAGACCTAAAACGAAAGAACACGAGAGTAATCTCGATTACTCAAATCAATATCATTATTCAATTTCAATCATCAAAGTCTATCTTTAATTCTTGAACACAATTGAAAATTTTGAGGGATGGAAGGTTTACTCGAGTAAATAGAAGGATTTTCTTGAGTATTGGGAGAGTTTAATCGAGTAGGAAGAAAAACTTAATTAATTGTAAAATGTTTTCTCATCTTGCATGAAACTCAAGATGGGCTATATATACACAAGACCTCCTAAAAAATATCTCCTAAAATATAGGGATAAATATAGAAAAGTAAATTCAAACTAGACTTTGATGATAAAAATAATTAGGGAAATTTTTGAACTTATTGAATTGATCTTTCCTATTTTTTCTGGAACTGCCTCATCTCTTATCTGGAACAACTTTATCTCTTATCACGTCAGTTTGTATATCTCTCATCTCTTCTACCCAACCATCTTATCTCTTGATTTTCGGTCATGATAGAGATAATCTGGACCTATTTTCTTTAACTTTTCCAATATCTCTCCTCAAGTTGGTTAATAGATATCTATCAGTCCCAACTTACTTCGAATTGATTCAAATTCTTGTCTTGACATAGCCTTTGTAACGATATCTGCTTCCTGAGACTTAGTAGGAATATAGGAAAGACTAATACCTCAATTTTTGATTTCTTGCTTAATAAAATGCTAGTCATCCTTACATGTTTCATTTGGTCATGTTTCACCGAATTATTCACAATACTGATTGTTGACTACTTGTCATTGTATAGCCTAATTGGAGTAGATACAGATATGTTTAGGTTCTTCATTAGTTTCTTAAGCCAAATTACCTAACATATACCTTGAGAAATAGCTTGATATTCTGCTTCTCCACTACAACAGGCCACCACAGTTTGTTTCTTGCTTCTCCATATAACTAGGCTACCCCATAATTTTGTGCAATAGCCGGATGTGGACTTTGAAGGGAATCACTAATACGGTGGTATAGTTAAATTTTTTTTTTTACCGTGTATTAGATACATATAGCGGGATATAATATACACGTCATACATAGTGTGTGTATTTAAGCAACACACATATTCAACAATTAAAAACATAAATAACTGCATACCTGCTGTCCGACGTAAGATTGGGATACATAAACTATTTCTGTACTGAGATCGTGTTCGCTTCACGTTGTGGTAGTCCTAGTCTGTACACCTAGTATACAGTAAGGTACTGTTTCGATCACCTCTTCTCGTACTAGACACAGAGGATTTGCGTATTACCAGTGTCCATGTCTCAAAATTATACGCGTAACAATTAGAAGTATAATTTTTATGATTTTTCAAAGAAAATAGAAAGAAAAAGAAGAGAGCAGCGCCGAAAAAGAGGAGAGAGAAAAGGCAGAGGTCTTGCCTTTATCCTTTTATCCAATCTCCCCCCCCTCCCCTTTAATTTTTTCTTCTCCAAATCCAATTCAATTTGGATTCTGTCGCTACCCCCCCACCCCTCTATTATGCATGTAATAATTTAATATACTATGCACCATACACTATGCACTATTTGCAATCTGCCTCCTCTATTATGCATGTAATAATTTAATATACTATGCACCATACACTATGCACTATTTGCAATCTGCCTCTTGCAATCAATAATTGATTTCACACTATGCACTATGCATTATTATCATGCACTATTAGCAAGGGGGACTAAGGGTTAACTTTTTACCAACTATTTCCAGAGACATAATAGACATACGATATCGATATCAAACGCAACATTATATGGTGTGTGACTTTCTAGGTTCACTATCCGCTAGCAATTAGATAACACCGAAACCTTTTTCGGTATTGGTCAACCCTCTGACCCATCACCGGAACTTCTTCAAATCACGACGAAGTTCTGAGAGTTATTGAATAGCTCATAGCAGCGGTTCAAGACAGTATAGGTGACAGGGAAGTCTCACTTCAAGTGAATCTATTACAATTGATGATTATCGTGTGTTATAATCCTTCCATCACCTAATGTCCCGACTGAGTAAGAGTCATGAAGTGACAAAATCACAAACTCAGTAACTATGTATTAGATCTCATTAATGTGACTAGATGACACCTCATGAAACACCTTTCTTGGCTTTCAATCTGCCCTAATCAGGGACTGTTCCGTCACATCAATAGTAGATCACATAGGATGTTCACCCCATCAAATACCAACGAGGGCGACAGATCCTATTCCCAACACCTGTCTCCATATACCAATAATACGGAACCACATAGATGAGCGTTCCCATCTCCTGATTGGATGGTTCAATTCATTAGCAAATCCCACGCACCAATACACAATGGATGGTTTGACTCATTAGCAAATCCCACACACCAATATACAAAACAACCATGTTGGTTCAAGTCTAAGGATCAACACACTATTGCAACCTGATGATTTGACCATTATCCATCGTGTCATGCGGTCAATCATTGACACCACATTCGACTGATCGTTCTCCAACGACCATCCACAGGACTATTAATGACATCTCATGTCATATGGAGCATGACACCATCCTCCCATTAGTATTCTCATACTGAACGAGATAGTAACCTCTGTGTTATTTCATACTCGATTAATCGGAGTACTCATCTAAAGAATCTAAGGACTATGAATAGTTTAAGAAGTTCTGTTATCAAAGAATTATGTCACATAGTCTCAACACCTTAAGAATAAGATTCTTACACAAAAGATCTAGGGACTCATTCATATAAATGATTGGAGAAAATATGAATGAAGAAAACTGTGACTTTTATAGATTTATACAAAAATACAATTAATGCATTAAAACAAGTCTGCTAGATGTCATCCAAATATAGTATTAGGGCACACAACACTAACAAACTTGTTGTCTTCAATATAACAAGCCCAAATTGTATCTACATATCCCATAGTTACTCTATCCTCACTCTTTTTAAATAACACCCCTTTCCCTGGTGTTCCCTTAAGATGCTTGAGGATGTGACAGGCAACATCAAGATGTCTTTTAGTAGGAGAATGCATAAATTGACTTACCACACTCATAGCATATGCAATATTAGGACGAGGGATAGGTAGATAAGTTTCCCCACCAAACGTTGATATCTTCCGTTGTCCACTTGATGTTTACTTCTATCTTCATCTTTACACTTCCAATTTTGTTTAATGAAGTGTTGGTAGGCTTACAACCAAGTTTGCACGTCTCCTTTAAAAGATCTAGAGTGTACGTTCTTTGAGAAATAAAAATACCCTCTTTACTTCTAGCCACCTCCATTCCTAGGAAATATCTTAGCTTTCCTAGGTCTTTAACCTCAAAATCAGTCTTTAACTGCCTCTTGAGATTCTCTCTTTCTTGACTATTATCTCCTACGATGATTGTGAGAAAATAATTATGAGAGAAAAACTTAAGAGATTAGTCTTTCTTAACTTATTTTTTATAATAGGCATAACGGGCCTTAAACATCTATGGGCTTAACCTAATTACAAATAAAACACACACACATAATAATTACAATTATACTAATAATTCTAACACTCCCCCTTAAGTTGGAGCATAGATATCATAAGTTTGTTACAAATATATTCCACTTGAGGACCCTTTAGAGACTTGGTGAAGACATCTGCAAGTTGATAATTGGACTTAATAAACTCTATAACAATAACACCTTCAACCAGCTTTTCTCTAATAAAGTGACAGTCGATTTCAATATGTTTAGTCCCCTCATGGAACATTGGATTAGAAGCAATGTGTAAGGCAGTCTGATTATCATAAACAAGCTTCATAGGGGATACTTCACAAAATTTGAGTTCTTGCAGAAGTTGTTTAAGCCAGATGAGCTCACATGTTGCATTAGCCATAGGCCGATACTCTGCCTCTGCACTAGATCTAGCTATTACATTATGTTTCTTACTTTTCCAAGAAACCAGATTTCCTTCCACAAGAACACAATACCCAGAGGTTGACTGACGATCAGAAGATCGTGCCCAATCTGCATCTGCGTAATAACAAATATCTGTGTGTCCTTTATTCTCATAGAGTAGCCCTTCACCTGGCGCTCTTTTGATATATCTTAGAATCCGGATAACAACATCCCAGTAAGAATCACATGGAGAACTAAGGAACTGACTAACTATACTCACAACAAAAGTAATGTCGGGACTAGTGACTGTGAGATAGTTCAACTTACCGACCAGTCTCCTATACCTTTTAGGATTTGAATAAAGCTCCCCCTGTCCAGGCAAGAGTCGGACATTTAGATCCATTAAGGTTGCAGTTCACCATACCAGTTTCTTCTAAGATGTAAAGGGCATACTTCCTTTGAGAAATTGAGATACCATCTCTTGACTAAGCAACTTTAATACCCAAGAAATACTGAAGTCAGCCTAGGTCTTTGGTCTAAAAGTGATGATGTAGATGTTCCTTCAACTTCTGTATTCCAACCTGATCACTCCCTGTGATAACAATGTCGTCTACATAAACAACAAGGTAGATACATAAGGAAGAAGAATGGTGATAGAAAATCGAATGATCAGCTTTACTTCGAGTGAGACCAAAGGCTTGAACCACAGTGCTGAACCTACCAAACCACACCGGTGGAGATTATTTCAGACCATAGAAAGACTTCTTGAGTTTGCAGATTACATTGGACTCCCCCTGAGCAACAAAACCAGGTGGTTGCTCCATATATACCTCTTCTTGTAAATCACCATGAAGAAATGCATTTTTAATATCAAGCTGATGGAGTGGCCAATAGCGCATGGCAGCCATAGAGAGAAAGAGATGAATAGAGGCCATTTTTGCAACATGAGAGAATGTTTCACTGTAAGTCAACCCATAGATCTGTGTAAAGGCTTTGGCAACCAAGCAGGCCTTAAGATGTTCTACCTGACCATGAGAACCCACTTTAGGAGTGAATACCCACCGGCAACCAGCGGGAGTCTTTCCTGGTGGTAACGACACCAAATCCCAAGTACCATTTGAATGTAAGGTGTCAATCTCATCTAACATAGCCTGGCGCCAACCAAGATGAGACAAAGCTTCACCTATGGTTTTAGGAATAGAAATAGAGGAAAGACTCGAAACAAAGGCACTATAAGGAGACAAACAGTCATAACATAAAAAGTTATAAATAGGATGGGGATTACGAGTAGACCGTGTACCTTTGCGAAGAGCAACAGGGAGATTGTCGAGCTCAGGATCCAGAGCAGGAAGGACCACAGACGGAGAGAGCGAGTTAGGAGAGTCATGGGCTGGAGGAATGCTGGCGCCGGTAGTGGGATGAGGACAACGCTGATTTGTAAGAAGTGGAGGAGCCGTGGAAGGTGGACTGAAAAATGGTAAGGTTGGCGCCACAGAGGAGACAGACAAACCTGATGAGGATAGCGGAAGAAAAAAAAAAGGAATAGGCAAAACTTGGTGAAAACTGTGAATTAGGCTGAACAGCTGAAAAGAAGGACTGTTGTTCAAAAAATGTGACATTAGCAGACAAAAAATAGCGGTTCAGCTCAGGAGAGTAACACTTATAGCCTTTCTGCAATCGGGAATAGTAAAGGAAGATACACTTGAGAGATTTTGCAGCAAGCTTATTTTGTCCAGGTGAAAAAGAATGCACAAAACAGATACATCCAAAAACACGAAAAGGAACAGAATAAAGCGGCTGTGTAGGGAACAAAAGAGATTGAGGAATTTGGTTCTATAATGCTGAAGATGGCATGCGATTGATTAGATAGCATGCAGTTAGAACATCGCCCCAAAATTTGGTGAGAAGATTGGCGTGTAAAAGGAGTGTCTGTGCAGTCTCAATAAGATGGCAATTCTTATGCTCAACAACACTATTTTGTTGTGGTGTGTAAGGACAAGAGGATTGATGCAGGATGCCATTAACAGTTATAAAGGTAGTAAATTGAAAAGAAAAACACTAGGGGCATTATCACTACGTAAGGCACGTATAGAAATTCCAAACTATGTTTTTATTTTAGTAGTTGTTGTAAAAAATACAACAATTAAAATTTATGTGTGGGGTCCACTTGAGCTTGGTGTTGGGTGAAATTAGGTTGCTGTAAGAGAAGCTGCCTCAAGGGAGTTCGCCGCAAGGATGCCCGCCACAAGCTCCTTTGCCACAAGCTTTTTCGCCACAAGGTCTTTGTCGCAAGGATTTGTTTTCGCCGCAAGGATTTGTCTTCACCACAAGGCTCGCCGCAAGGTTCTGTCTTAGGCACAAAGCCTCATCGCAAGGATTTGTCTTCACCACAAGGCTTGCCGTAAGGTTTTGTATTCGCCACAAGGTCTCGCCGCAAGGATTTTGTCCTGTTGACACTCGAAAATGGGTTAGAAGGCTCTTGGGAATCCTCGCCCGCGATGACCCTCTGATGCCAAAGTCAGTCTCGGATCCCAATGACTATTCACGAAAACAGTGAAGATGCGGTCAAAGTGTCTAAATTTTGTTGAAATTGGAAGTCCCTTTCAGTGTTCTGCAGCTGGATATTTATAGGGCACGATTCTCAAGGATGGCTGGTGCTGACACGTGGCGATTGCTAAGTGGGGCTTAAGCTTCATTGAGAGGGGGGGGTGCTTGCCGCGAGGCTGGCGCTCGCGGTAGTGGCCCTCACGGCCAGCATTGCAACGAGGTAGCTCGCGGCAGGCTGCTGCGAGGTTGGCCCTCGCGGCCCACTCCTGCCGCAAGGCTTGCCCTTCGCAGCAAACCTCCAATCGTGCCTTCATTCATTTTTTAAAAAATTCCTCATTTTTTCATGGCATAACAATTGCCCCTGTCTCTTTTATTTTGCTTTTAGACAAAATCGAAGAGTAAAATATCAGGCAAAAAGTCGAGTCTAGCACCTAAACTCAATCGAGGGTTCCAGAATACCCGAAGATCTTACATCGGTCAGGGCCTTAGGTACCAGATTATCTTTGGGCAACTAGGCCCTCGAGGATAGGTTCCGCTGCGGGATTCTTGCAGGGCGTCCGAGCTTGCCGAGGTCTCTAGGCACCAGCCAAGGAGTCGGGTCTAGCTTGGGAGCATAGCAGCAGACTCAATCAAGGGATCTCGGTGAGCCTGCAGGTATAGGCTTCGGTGCATCTGGTGATCCCGAGACGGATCATAGCACACTAGCTATTGTGTCCTTCACGTTCGTCTTTCGAGATTGGTTTACCTTAGGGAATCTGGGTTTGGCCAGTGGTCCGGCATGGGATTCCTGCCGGACATCCGAGTTTGTCGGGAGACCTAGGCGCCAGATCAACCAGGGAGTTAGGTCTAGTAAAAAAAACATAGCACCGAACTCAAACGAGGGATCTGGGTGAGTTTGCGAGCACAGGCATCGGATGTTCTGGTGATCCCGGGCCAGCTTGTGGTCATCGACACCAAATTACAACTGGGTGACTTAACTCTGATAAGCAGAATCATGGCAGAACCGTCATATGGTTGTTCCATCTCTCTTCATGCCTTCCTTGGGCCAATCTACCTTAGGGGATCTGGGTTTGGCCAATGGTCCGGCGCGAGATTCCTATCAGACATCCGAGTTTGGCGGGAGACCTAGGCGCCAGATCAACCAAGGAGTTGGATCTAGCCAAAAAGGCATAGCACTGAACTCAAGCGAGGGATCTGGGTGAGTCTCCAGGCATAGGCATCAGATGTTCTGGTGATCCCGGGCCAGCTCGTGGTTATCAGCACCAAATTGCCACTAGGCAACTTGACCTTTAGGAGTGAGCTCATGTTAGAGCTGTCATGTAATCGCTTCACCTCTTTTCCGCCTTCTTAGAGCTAGTCTACCCTAGGAAATCTGGGTTTGGCCAGTGGTCCGGCGCAAGATTCCTACTAGTCATCCGAATTTGTCAGGAGACCTAGGCGCCAGATCAACCAAGGAGTTAGGTCTAGCAAAAAAGGCATAGCACCGAACTCAAACGAGGGATCTGGGTGAGTTGCGGGCATAGGCATCGGATGTTTTGGTGATTCCGGGCCAGCTTGTGGTCATCGGCACTAGATTGCCACTAGGCGACTTGACCTTCGGGAGCGAGTTGTGCTTGAACCGCCGTACCTTCATCACATTCTATGACACCTACAAATAATCTAGGCTCATGGAGATTTTACGTGGTTCGGCTTATAGTTTTGCCTACTCCACGGGAATACAGGGGGTATATTCTTTTATTTATTGGGGGATTTTATTACAATGGAAAATTAAAGACAATCCCGGCCCCTAGCCGGATCGAGTAACGCTTTTGGTGACAGGTTCGGCTCTGCGTCTCGCACTTCGTCTCCTTCCTGAGAAGTACCTCTTGAGATGCACGGTGTTCCCAACTTTTCTTATCGCCTCGCCTTGTAACGTCTATAGTATGCACATATTGGGGCCTAACATCTTCTGAATTCGTAGGGTCCTTTGCAATTCGGGCTGGGTTTCCCTTCCTCTTCTATTACTTCCTTTGTGTCCAAAATTTTCATTTGGACGATAAACTGTTCTACTCGGTCAAATAATTCAATCATAGAATTTGGCTCGGAGAAGTCTAGGGATCTTTTAAGCGGGGCGTATGCAGTTCCGTTTAGCAGAGCTGACGCTGCCAATCTGATTGGGAGATCCCTTACTTCCTGTGTTGTTACTTTGAATCGCTCAATATATTGCTTTAGGGATTCATTCGGCTTTTGTTGCAAGCTCATTAGATATATAACACTCTTCTTTTTCGGGAGATAGACGGAGAATGCATTTAGGAATTCTTTCTTCAACTGTTCGAATGATCGTATATGTCCTACTTGTAATTCAATGAACCACTATTGAGCCTGTCCTGCGAGGGAGAGCGGGAAAGCCCTACACCTAGTGACCTCATTCCATCCATGTAACATGACCACTGTGACAAAGCGTTGTAAGTGCTTCTCGGGGTCCTCCTTTCCCGAGTATACCGAAAGCTATGGTAGTTCGAACCCTAGTTGCACTGGTTGCCTTTGGAGTTCCTTAGATAGAGGAAACCCATTCGGGGGAGTTACCTTTAGCACCATCATTACTCGTTTCTACTCTAGCACCTCTTCTATGAGGCGTTTGATGTCAAACGCTTTGAGTGTTTCCTGTTTTGCTTCATTTTGACAAAGAGATGGGTCATAAGGAACTCTTGAGTAGGTGCTTTCTGTTGTCTCTTTATGCATGAGAGCTTTCCTTGCCCTCCTGTCATGTTTCCTTCTCGAATCTGTTACTTCTGGGACTTGGCTATTCAGCCCTGGAGTTCTGATTCTTATCCCCTGTTGTGTGGTCCTTGGAGGGTTGTCTTGGGATCTCTGGTGTTCTCCTATTGGTTTGTCCAATGTGGGGAATGTGAATGTCCAGCATTAGTTCACGTAACAAATCAGTGACTCCCTATAGTCTTCTCATATTCTCCTCATTGTTCATCCTGAGTACATCATTCTGTTGTTTCAGCTCCTCAAAATTCTTCTGCAATAGTTCATAGTCTGAGAGTAAGACTGTGGGTGGAGCTATCCCTGAAGTCACCACGAGGTTTCCATTTGGAATTGAAGACTGCCCAAAGGAGTGTTGTTCCTAACTAGCAAGCGTTGCATGTGGGACTTGTTTCCCTCGCCCTGTCGCATGTCTCCTCAATCCAATTATGTGTACTTCTCCCTGTTTTGAACACTCCATGCCCACTAGTCCGGCGATCTAGTCACCTTCGAGCATAGGAAAATTCCCTGAACGCACTTCATTGTCAGGGTGATCTTTTGAAAATTTTGATACTATAGGGTGCACTTGACTAGGGCTTCTTATGGCTCCCATCCTGGTACGAACGCTCATTCGGGTGTGGTTAGGCGGGTTCGCCAAATCGGCTGATCTTATCCCTCTCGGCATCTTGTGTTAAGATTGGCTTTTTGTTGCGTTTCCCACAGATGGCCCCAAATTGTTGTTGCCAAAAATACAATTAAAATTTATGATGTAGGGTCCACTCAAGCTTGGTGTCGGATGAAGTTAGGTTGCCGTAAGAGAAGCTGCCTCAAGGGAGTTCGCTGCAAGAATGCTCGCCATAAGGATTTTGCCACAAAGATCTTCCTTCGCCACAAGCTCTTTCGACAAAAGGTCTTCGCCGCAAGATCTCGTCGCAAGGATTTGTCTTCGCCACAAGGCTCGCGGCAAAGTTCTGTCTTCACCGCAAGGATTTTGTCCCGTTGACACTCGAAAATAGGTTAAAAGGCTCACGGGAATCCTCGCCTGCGACAACCCTCCAATGCCAAAGTCAGTCTCAGATTCCAATGACTATTCACAAAAACGGTAAAGATGAGGTCAAACTGTCTAAATTTTACCGAAATTGGAAGTCCATTTCAATGTCCTGTAGCTGGGTATTTATAGGGCACGATTCTTAAGGATGGCTAGCGCCATAGTTCTGAAAGGCGCAAGGCACAGCGAGACGCAAAGGGTCCAGGAGTTTGAGGCGCGAGCCGTACGAGGCTAGGTGAGGCACGCCTTTTAGAAAAAAAATTCAAGATCTTGTAAAATCATAAACAACTATCAAATTATCAATAATAACACGTGCATATTATTCATGATTCATTATCTTCAAATTCTAAACTAACAACATCAAAATTGACTTATTTATCATGTAAATTCTAAACTAGAAACATCATCAAAGTTCAAAATCAAACAAGTAACAATCATCATGTAAAGTTCTAAACAAACACATAAACACTATAAGTCCACAATCAAGAAAATGTTTTCATTTTGAAAAATGCTATTTTTCTAAATTTGGAAGATTATCACATTATAAGGAGACATATAAGAAAATATTTTCATTTTGAAAAACTATCTCTCGATATTTTATAGTTGATATTTATTGTTATTAAAATGATTTTCAATGAATTTTTCAAGAAATAGCAGGTATGTATTTTGGGGGTGGTAAAATTGCTAAATTATGAATTTGTACTTAAATCAAAATTCTATTTTCTTATTGTTATGGATTTTGATTTTTTAGATATTTTTATTAAATTTAAATGAGGGGTACTTTCTTATTTATATTTATGTATTAAAGTAAATGGAATGTAAAATATAAATTAAAAAAAATGTATTAAAGTAAATGTAAATATGTTGTAATGTAAGGGGAGGCTGGAGAGGAGAGGAAGAGAGGATGTAGGCGTGACTAGAGTCGGGAGGAAGATGGAGTGAGGAGCGAATTGGGCTGCCCAGATTTTAATTAAAACCTAGGTTTCTAGGCGCGCCTCTCGTCTCGGCGCCTCATCGTGCAAGGCGAGGGCCTCGTTGAAATCACCTCACCTTAGCCCAGGCAAAGCGTCGAATTTGCGCCTTCCGGCTAGGCATGCCTTTAACAACTATGGCTAGCGTTGACACGTGACGATTGCTGAGTGGGGCTTAAGCTTCATCAAGAGGGGGGGTGCTTGCTGCGAAGCTGCCGTGAGGCGGCTCGCAACAGACTACCACGAGGCTGGCCCTTGCGGCCCGCTCTTGCCGCGAGGCTTGCCCTTCGCAGTAAACCTCCAGCCGCGCCTTCATTCATTTTTGAAAAAATTCCTTATTTTTTCTCCCATTTTTTCATGGCACAACAATAGTAAATGTTTGAAAAATAGAAAACCAACTCGGACTGACTCTTTATAAGAAACAACCAAGTGCAACAAGAAAAGTCATCAATGAAAGACATGAAATATGAAAGACTAAGAGTAGAATTGACGTGATTGAGCCCCCGTACATCAGAGTGCACAATGGAAAATGGAGCCTCGTCCCTATTATGGACTTGATGAGAAAAAGAATTATGAGCGTGTTTACCACGCTGACACGACTCACAATTAAACATGGACAATAACGACAAACTAGGAACTAATTTCTTCAGTTTGGAGAGGTTGGGATGATCACGACAACTGTGGAGAAGATTTGGAGAAGCGGCACTGGTGCAAGTTACTGACAAACTAGGCACAACAAGATGATAGTGATCTTGTGACTCATGTCTGACGCCAATCGTCAGCTTTGTACTTTGGTCCTGAACACAAACAGGGGTAGGAGTAAAGATAACAGAACAGTTAAGGGTTTTGGTGAGTTGGCTAACTGAAATCAAATTAAAAGGACTATCAGGAACATATAAAACAGAGTTTAATGAGAAAGACAAGGTGGGTGTGATTTGGCCGATCCCTTTAACTGTAGTTTTGGTACCATCAACCAGGGTAACAGTAGGCAATAAGCAAGGTATTAGAATAGGTAAGTGAAGAGAAAAGAAGTTCATTACCAGACATATGGTCAGTGGCACCAGAATCTATAATCCAAAGACTAATAGATGAGCCTTGAGCAACACAAGCAACGGGATTACTAGGATGAGACTGCTGGGTGGCTAGGAACTTCAGGAAGGCATCATACTCAGCTGCAGACATAGGTACCAATTGTGAACCTGATGAAGATTGAGCAGGACTAGGATCGTTCTGAAATACATGAGCTTCACTGGTAGCTGATCATGTTTTTTCTAGCATTTGTCCTCAAGATGACCCAACTTCTTACAAAAGGTACACTGTTGACGTGGATGACCATTATTGCGTTCTCTAATTCCTCCTACAGTGGAAGCTTGAGACACAAGAGCTGAAGATTCGGCTAGAAGAACAACATGAGAAGAAAAGGACATACCATGTGCACCTATCATATTCAACAACCGTTTAAAAGAGTCCTTCATGGTAGGACTAGCGGAGCTGGTCAAGATTTGATACCTGATAACGTCAAACTCTAGTTTCAGGCCGAAGAGAGCAATAACTATAAAAACTTCTCTCATTGAGCAATCCGTTCGATGCAGGTCGTAGTAAGAGGAAGAAGAGCATCAAATTCTTGCATGAGAGCCCGAACGTGTCCCAGATAAAATTCCATGGATGACTCCTGCTTGAGATTCTTGATATTAGAGACCACAATGTACAAACGTTGGATGTCGTTTGTATAGCACTCTTCAGCTTCCTTCCACACATCAACACAAGTTTTAAAGGGGCGGAAGAGCTATATGATGGATGGATCAATAGACTGCCATATGAGGCTACATAACTGAGCATCAACTTTTTTCCATCTAGCCCAATTAGCTTCTGGCACACTTTCAGTCTTTGTGGTAAGATGATCCACTTGGCCTTGTCTTTTGAACCACATTCTGACAGAGGCTACCCATGAGAGATAATTGGTAGACCCTATCAGCTTGACAATGGTAATATTGGCCATCCCAAGATTGGAGATAGTAAAGGATTGAGAGGCAGCATAGGCAACGACAGAAATTGGAGTGGGAGTAGCATTGGCAGAAATCGCGTTACTAAGATCGGACATGGTGAGGACTTTGACACCAAAAGTAGCTTTAGGGGTCATCGAAGGTCAGATTTGGAGAAGTCGGAGAAAAATGACTGGTGGACACACTGTCACGCACCGACGCATGGAGGCGGAGGTAACGCGTGGCGACGACACATGGGTGGTTTGGCGACAACGATTCTTCGGCAGTTGGTCAATCTGGTGGCGATGTTATCGGGTGGTGGTCGGATAGTGGGGTTCTGGTATGGGCAGTGACAGTGAGAGTGATGGCTAGGGTTTGACAGTCACTGAAAAAAGATACACAGCGACGACTAGGGTTTTTCTCACCGATGGCTCTGATACTATGTGAGAAAATAATTATGAGAGAAAAACCTAAAAGATTAGCCTCTCTTAGCTTGTTATTTATAGTAGGCATAATGAACCTTAAACATCTATGGGCTTAACCTAATTACAAATAAAACACACATAATAATTACAATTATACTAATAATTCTAACAATGATAATATCATCCACACGAACAATCAGAATTGTCTTCTTTCCTTTTACGACTTGTTTTATAAATAATGTATGATCAGCTTGCTATTGTTTGTACCCAAGCTAGTTTAAAGTGATACTAAGCCTCTTAAACCATACTCTAGGGACTGTTTAAGGTCATATAGGGATTTCCTTAGCTTACATACCTTATCTTTCTTGTCCTCCATCTCAAAACCATGAGGTATTCTAAATGTAGATTTCCTCTTCTAGTTCATCGTTTAAAAATGCATTTTGAATGTCTAGTTGGTGCAATTCCCAGTCTAGACTAGCAACAAGCGAAAGTGAGACTCATTGAATTTAACTTGGCAACTGGAGCAAAAGTCTCCTCATAATCTATTCCATAAGTCTGTGTGAAGCCCTAGGCTACTAGTTTAGCTTTGTATCTGTCAATGCTTCCATCTAACTTATACTTAATTGTAAACACCCACTTGCTGCTAACTACATTTTTGTTCTCAGGTAATTCCACAATAACCCAAGTATTATTTTTTACTAGTGCCTGCATTTCATCCACAACTGTTTCCTTCCACTTTGAGTCCTGTAGAACACAATATATATCTCTAGGAACCTTGATCTCATCAATACTAGAAATAGGGTATTTAGCACATGATCTTACCTCTTTTCGAAGAGCTATTAGTATGTCCAAATCATCAAATTCTATAGATACCTCTTCCACACTATCATTCATTGGTCTTTTCTCTAGATTTGATGATGGACCTTACTGAGGATCGCAAGACCTTCTAGAATAAACCAATGTCGGTTTTTGAGGAACCTGTTGTCCCCCTTGATTGGTCACATAGGTTTGGGTAGGAATAGGGACTGCTTCAACTATTTCAGTTCCAATTTCAGCTTGCAGATAAGTAGTAGGAATTGATGTAGGAAGAGAAATAGTAGGATCCCAATATTGCTCTGTACTAGATATATCCCCCAGAGAGATATTGGGATAAAGATGTTGACGCACAAGAAATGAGATATCACAAAAAACAAGAAATTTTTGGGTGTAAGGACAATAACGTTTGTAACCTTGTTGGGTAGGAAAATAGCCAACAAACACACATTTAAGAGCTTTAGGTTCAAGTTTGGAATGAGAAGGATGATGATTACAAAAGTAGTACACCCAAAGACTTTTGGGGGAAGAGAATTAAGGATCCTAGTATGAGGGTAGAAATCAAGTAAGGTACTCAAGGGAGTTTGAAATGCAAGGGCCTTGGAAAGAAGCTGATTAATGAGATATGAGGCTGTAAGTATTGCTTCCCCCAATATGAATTCGGAACAGAATTGGTAAACATTATAGAACGAGCATTTTCAAGAAGATGGCAATTTATCCTTTTTGCCACCCATTTTGTTGAGGATTGTAAGGGCAAGAACTTTGGTGAATTATTCCTTGTTCAACTAGATAATGGTTGAATTCATTTGAAAAATACTCTCGACCATTATCTAAACAAAGAACATAGATTGAGGATTGAAACACGTTAGACACCATCTTATGACATTTTTTGAAGATAGCAATGGCTTCAGATTGTTCTTTCATTAAGAACACCCAACAGACTCTTGCATAATCATCCATGAAAGTGATAAATCAATGAGTACTAGTTAGGTTAGATATTCTTGCAACTCCCCATATATCACTATGAACCAAATAGAATGGTTTGGAAGGTTTATAAGAATGAACAAGATCAGGTTGTCTAGACTGTTTAGCAAGAATACACTGCTCACAATGGAAAGAAACTAATGAAGGACCTAAACATATTTGTATCTACTCCAATTAGGCTATACAGTGACAGCAAGTCAGCAATCAGTATTGTGAATAATTCGGTACAACATGACTGAACGAAACATGTAAAGATTGATCAGCATTTTATCAAGCAAGAAATAAAAAATGGAGGTATTAGTCTTTCCTATGTTACTACTAAGTCTCTAGAAGCAGATATCCTTACATGATTTCAAAATCTGAAACAACAAAAAAAGAAGATTTATTTTGTAACCTAGATCTAGAGGAATTATAGGATCCTGAAATCTAGTAAAGACTATTCTTCTCCTTAGCACTGCCAATCATTTTCCCCGAAGACAATTCTTGAAATTCATAGTGAGATGGAAAAAATGCCACCATACAATCCATGTCTTTGTTTAGCTTACTCACTGATAATAAATCACATTTCAAGTTTGGCACATGTAAAACAAATTTTAAGGCTAAGTCTACCACATAAACTGTTCCTTGCCCTTTAGCCAAGGATACTATACCATCAGCCATTGAAACTGTTACATCCCGATCACATGTCTCAAGATCAAATGTTTTTGATAACTTTGTTTGATTTAGTAACTGCTGCAAAAGTTTCATTTGATTTGTAGATAAAGTCAGATTGGTGGACTTCCCAGTTTTTGAATCTGCCATATAGGCGGATTGAGTTGACTTCCTTTGATTTTTAGATTCCAATTTGCTGGTTTACCATAGATTTTCCAGCAGATTTCCCTTGTACGATATAGGTTGTTACAGTGGTCACACCAGTGTTTGTCTTTTTGGAACTCACTACATGGTAGGGTAGTAGCCTTCATCTTTGAGGTAGCAAGGGCTGAATTTTGAGGGCTAACATTATTGTTAGAAAACACAGATGGATTCAACATTACCTTCTTCCAACTTTCCTCTCGCCTTACATCTGCAAAGACTTCTTGTATAGATGGAAAAGGTTTAGCTCCAAGTAGTCTAAACTTCATCCAATTCAATGTTGAGACCATGGAGGAAGTCAACTACTCATTCGTTTTCCATCATCTTGTTGTATTTTACTCCATCCTCAGGGCATTCCCAACTAATCTCATAGAACATATCCATTATGCCACAACACAGTCAAAATATTGTAATACTCAATGATTGAGAGATTACCTTGTCTTCTTGTCCGAATTGCAGATCGGAAACACTAGCATGTCTGAGTAAATTTCCTGCATTGCTTCCCAAATCTCTTTAGCTATTTTGTACAAGAGATATGTCCTCTCGATCTTTGGCTCCATCAAGGTGATTAACCAAGCCATGACAATGGAATTCTAGCATCCCAAACACTGTAGGTTGTTGCTTCAATATTAAGCATAGGTGTTGCTCTTGTAAGATACCCAACCTTCCCTTTGCCCCTGATGACTAGCAAAATTGATTGAGACCATTCTCTAAAGTTGGTTCCATTTAGTTTGTATTGAGTAATCTGAAGAGAATGGCTGTCAAAGGATATTGGAATAATAGGTACCTGTGTAGCTCTAACTGGAATGGAACCAGCGGTAGATGTTTGACTAGTTGTCACTGCTGATTGATTTCCAGTCCATTACTTGCAACTTAGGACTCAACGGTTTGATGGGTGAGGAAAAATAATTTTCAGCTACGGGAACTGGTGGCACTGATACCATGAACAAAATTGATAAATCTGAGGGATGGGAGGTTTACTTGAGTAAATAGAAGGATTATCTCGAGTACTTGGAGAGTTTAATCGAGTAGGAAGAAAAACTTACTCAATTAATTGTAAAATGTTTTCTCATCTTTCATTGAACTCAAGATGGGCTATATATACACAAGATCTCCTAAAACTTATCTCCTAAAATACAGGGATAAATATAGAAAAACAAATTCAAACTAGACTTGGATGATAAAGATAATCAGGGAAATTTTTGAACTTGCTGCACGGATCTTCCCTATTTTTTCTGGAACTGCCTCATCTCTTATCTCTCATCTGGAACAGCTTTATCTCTTTTATCTCTTATCACTTCAGTTTGTACATCTCTTATCACTTTTGCCCAACAACCTGATCTCTTGATTTCCTGCCATGATAGAGATAATCTAGACCTATTTTCTTTAACTTTTCCAACAATTACAATCTCAAAGACTATTTATAAATAACTAATAGATAAAAGTCTATTTTAACTAGGATTCCTTCATCCAATCTAATTAAGATTATAAACATAATGCTAATCTGATTAGGATTCTGCTAACTAAAGGAAACAGAAAGACAATAAAAGAAATCAAG
This sequence comes from Diospyros lotus, assembly GCF_014633365.1. NCBI lineage: Eukaryota > Viridiplantae > Streptophyta > Magnoliopsida > Ericales > Ebenaceae > Diospyros > Diospyros lotus. The sequence goes on from NC_068350.1 coordinate 33,956,166, forward strand.
AGAAACCAGGAAAGAAATGAAAATAAGAAATAAACTAAATAAGTAAAATAAAGAATACTAATTCCTAAATTTACTGTCCTGTCCTACATCATGTTTTTATGCACAGGACTTTGATGTTGATCTGATGAACTAAGGCCAATAACATAGGGTGTTGCAAGAGAAAAGTTATGGGAGAATTAATGATAATGTGCCTTGATTCATGAGGCATGACTATGTTTAATGCATAGTACTCTTGGAGTTCGCTACAGTTGGATTAAATATTTCCTTCAACCAACAACACAATTATGTTGGAAATCATTTTTGCATAGCTATGTACATTTCTTCTCTACTATTTGCATAGGTGATGTCTGAGATTATCTCAATACTAAGACCATGAAACCTCCAGGCCGTGGTGCCGGGAAATATTTTCCCTTTTCCATCTTCTTTTAGTTTTTATGGTCCAATGTGATTGACATTTTAGGAGAGTATTAGGAAACATATATTGATCTGCTTGTTATCAAATGAGTTAACATTTTTATTCTCTTCGTGTTTCAATTTTCAGTTTTGAGTTTCGAATTCATTTTCAGTTTTGTGTTTTGAGTGTCTATTTTGAGATTGCTGAAAACGCGTTCTTTTTATCTGTAGCGCTTTTCACATTTTGGAAATTTTGAGTGTGTTTGTGATGAAAACAACCGAAACGACTTTTTGTTTTGAGTTTTCTTTACAAAAATTTTCCTTATTTTTGAAAATGCGTTTTTGAAAATATAAAAGTAAACATATTTTCACTGTTTTGGAAAACTGAAAACAACAAAGAGAACAGGGAAGCTTCTAAGTGTGTAAACACAGTGATCCCTATATAGTGGAAGAAGTTCCATTTTTACAAATGAGTATGTGATCCAGAACAAGATTCATATAGGCCGTCAAAAGGAAAACAGCTTGTTTCGGAGTTTCTTGGGTGCTAAAACAGGATTCACAGCTTCAGATTCTAGAATCAGCACAGAACTTGAAGTGTTTTCAGACAGGCAGGAGGAAAATCTAATCTTATTCCACTAGAGATAATGGTATTGATAAAAAAAAAAAAAAAAGATGGCATTTGACATTACATGCAAGGCAATGCAATGTGCGATGACTGCTTGGTCAAGCTTCTGTTTGGGATTTGCTTCAAAAGTTGTTGCTATAAAATGAATGTTAGCTGGGGTATCCAGGGATTAAAAAAAAAAAAAAAACTTTGAAAGAAGATTATGGATTTTAGGATTATTTGCTACAGATTAGATATAACTTTCCAATTAACAAATATATATACAACATTCCGTGCATATATGTGTCTGAAAATATCATTCAGATAATAACTATTTTTCATATGTTCTTGCATGGGAAATATTACACGGCACAAGCTGTGTTAGCAAACAAATTAGATTGTCCACTATTTTCATTTTAGCCTCCCTTGTACCCCTACTTGCTTCATTGATAGAATTGGGAATGGACAAAAACTGCATCTCAAACAGAAGCAGTTTTGGAAATTTTATTTTATCATTTATCTGATTACAGCCGCTAGACTAATTTACAGTTTGAAAGAACTATGAAGTCGGTACAGATTGTTACTGACAATCTCCGTGATGATGGGTTTTCTTTCTTATTTTTCTCAGGTAAAGCAGAAAGCTCTTGTTATCTGGGGAGAACAGGACAACATTGTCAGCAGTAAGCTTGCCATTGTGAGTTTCAAACCTTTGCCAGCTAGAAATGAGTTTAATCTAATTACAGAACAAGGTGTACGAATTTCATGAGCATTGTCACAACAATTTTACACAAAAATAAATAGTAAGGGATGAAGTGCAACCAAACTGATTCTCTGCAGTTTTTTGGACTTTCAAAGTTACGTTTCTGTAAGCCAGATGGAATTCAAGAGCATAAACAATCAAATTCTTTATACTCAATTTTCATCTTGGCTCTGCTGGCAGCTCAGGAATTTGTCCTTTTCACAGTTTTTACTGCTCCAAAGTACAAAAATTAGAGGGGAAAAAAAAAAGAAAGAGGTTGTTGACATGATGAACAGTATATGCACTTAACTGTAATTGGCAATTGGAATCCTTTTCATCTGCCTGGAGTCCTGGACTTCATGACAATACTTGTAAGGAAACGTACCCTTAATTGTCATTGGAAGCCACTATTGTCAATGCTATCATGTTATTTGAATATCTTTCAACATTTTTAAACTGCCTTCAGTTGGAACTCTCGTTTCCTACCCATTCCATGACACGTTAGTGGTGTACATAGTCTAAACGAATCACATACTTCCCTACTTTGGAGCCATTTACAACTATTTCGATCTCTGCAAGAATTCCATATGTTACACGGCAGTTTGTAGTAAGAATCTTTGTTGCTACTGTTGATTCTTTCAATCTGTTTCCATTTCTTCAAACTGAATCTACAGCCTTTGAAGTACCAAATCTGTTGTAAACTGAACATGGCAATATGGCCACTGCTTGAAAAAAGCATTCCTCCAAGATTGTTCAAAGACAGAAATTTGCCTTTTTTGAGATGCTTTTCTGATGTCTTCTGTTGAACACAATGCAGAGACTGCACAGCGAGCTACCCAATTCAATTATTCGACAAGTACCAGATTGCGGGCATTTCCCTCAACTAGAGAAACCCAGTGCTGTTGCAAAGTTGATCATTGATTTTGCTCGATCCGGTGGCTGCTAGGACTTTTTTACTTGTGTTGGACTTGATTTTGCTTTCTGCAATATGAATGTCTCATGAAGCTTGCATGTAGATGGATTCCATGGCTGGTCTTTTCAAGAGCTTGGTTCTTGCTTCTGACAATTTAGACACAGAAGAAGAACGGAAAAGATAAGCCTTGTGATGTAGGATGTTAAAAGAGTGAGCAGCTAGTGCTGGTCTGTTCTTGGCAGATCAAGTGTACATAAAATGGTAAATATGATGTGGCCTTGACTTCGATATTGTGGCAGCTTTTTATTTTTGTTTTTGATGTTGTTTCTATTTTCTTTAATGGTTTCTGCCTCTACATTTGGTGAAGACAAGAAAATTGTTTTTTGATATTTCTTTTGTTTTCACTTCAATATTGGTGTTATAATAATAAGGGCTAATAGCCAAAAAAATTCAAATCTTTTTGCAAATTTATAATCTAATTCAATCTTTTTAATTTTGACATTAATTGTAATTTTATTCACTACATAAAATCAATTTAGGGAAGGGGTGTTTTAGGTGATGAGTCATGTTAGGTGTAATATATTAATAACATACCTGAGATTTACATGTACATATAATTAAAAATATATATATATCATTATCACTATCGATTGCTATCAATCCTTCACAATCACCGTCAATTACATCAGTTGCAATTTTCAACCATCATGGTTGTCTTTTTGTCTTTTTCAACTGCGAATGTTGTCTTTGAAAGAGAGAAGATGAATAGAAAGAAGATGACTATTATGGTCGTCTACTCGTTTTCTTCGATCATGATAGTCATCTTTGAGAAAGAGACAAAAGACGAATAGAAAGAAGATGAATAGGAGAAAATGACCATTGTAGCCTCATGTTCGTCTTCTCCGACCACGATGATCGTCTTCAAAAGAGAGAGAGAAAATGAATAGGAAGAAAATGAAGATGAACAAGAGAAAACAACTATTGCAATTGCCTGTTCATCTTTTCTGACTGCGATGGTTGTCTTCGTGAAAGAGGAAATGAACAAGAAGATGGATAGGAGAAGACGACTATCGTGACTGCTTATTTGTCTTCTCTAGCCATGATGGTTGTTTGAGAAAAAGAAAGAGAGAGAGAGAGAATATGACCATTGCGGTCACCTATTCTTCTTCGGTTGCGATGATTGTCTTCGAGAGAGAGAAAGAAAAGATAAATAAGAAGACAACCATTATAACCAAAAAAGACAAACAGGCCATTGCAATGGTCAAAAACTACAACTGATGCAGTTGACAACGACTACAAGGGCTTGATGACAATTGACGATGGTGGTGACAAGAGTGTTATATATATATATATATTACTTATGTATATATGTGGGTTTTACGTATATTATTAATATATGACACATGACATGTTATGTCATTTAGAACACACGTCCCTTAAATCAATTTCACGTGGTAGATCAATTTGTACATAATTATGTCGATTGGAACTTAATTGTCAAAATTAAAAGGATTGGATTAGATTTCAAATTCGTAAAAAAAAAATTATTTATTTAGGCTATTAGCCCTAAAATAATGTAATTGTTGCATAAGGTTATTTATGTTATTAATAATATTATCTAGGGTAATGCTAATATTTAATGTTCATCTTATCCCAGCAAAAAATATATAATATCATTTTGATAATTGATTACAATAATTATATTAATAATAAGATAAGATTAAAACTATAGATAATATTTTAATATCAGTGACACGTTTGACACGTGGATAAGAGGATGGCTAGTGTAGTGTCATAGGTGTGACTTCTCTAAATGTTGAAGGCTAACTGTATGTTATGGGCATTTTTCAAGTTCTTGCCAATTTATTGATATATAGTCACGTATTCATATATATTTTTATTTACGGGACATTTGATACGAGAAAAAATTTTAGATTTCTGGAATTCATGATTCTTGAGAATGCTCTTAAAAATATTTGATTCTCGAGATTTATACAATTCTATATTTAGTTAGTTTTAAATATTCACATAAATGTTAGATATTCTTTTTTAAAAATTACCCTCATTTGATTTTTTGTTTAAAAATGATAAATTCCTTCTAATATATAAAATATTGGGACTCATAACCTCTTTAGAAAGTCAAAAAATATCAACTTTTTTACACATTATGTATATATGCGTGTCTATATATAATTTATATGTTTGTATAAAAAGGTAAGAGGGTAAGGGGTGTTTCCATAATATATATGGAAATATTTTTGTGGGAAAGTTGATTAAAAATAAATTCTAAAAATACAATTTTTTAAGTTTTTTTTAAATATATACCAAATATGGAAATGTAGAACTAAAAAATTTTCCTATACGAAACGCCCCTTTAGAGTCTTATTCCAAAGGTCGACCTCACATGGTCAGTATAATGGCAATTATCAACTTAGGTAGCATTTTTTAAAATGATCAACTTATCTATAAGGTATAAGATAATTTATTAAAAGAGGGTGAGATAAATTTATTTAAAAAGTCTAAAATAAGAAGTCGCATGATTTTTTTCTAAATAAATTTAATAAATACAATAAAAAATACTTTTATTTAAAATACTTTCCATATCTCACTTTTCTCGATTTATATCTTCATTAACAAACATTACCTAATGAATACTGCTAACATTAAAGTTATGAACTAGAGGAACAAAATTGCCTTTCTTTCTCTCATTGTTGTAAGTCTCGTCCGTCTTTTATCTTCTCTCCCTTTTTTTATTACAATTTAAAATAAAATAGTTATTTTATAATTAATGTTTAACTATATATTTTTTAAAATTTAACACGTGATAATTTAAATAGATATCTCCCAAAAATCTAAGTTACCAAATATGGGAAAAAATTATTTAATTCTATTACTATTTTATCTTATATACTTAACTTTATCCATCAATATTTAATCTGAATATAAACATGCCATTTGAGTAATATTGTTAATTTTAGTCAAAATTTAATACTTTTTTAAGGGTAAATAGAAAAAAAAACCTAAATCTTTTCACAAATTTATAAATTTATCCAAACGTTTTAATTTTGACAATTGTATTTCAATTGACTTAATTGATAGTAATTTTATTCAAGACCTAAAATCAATTTGGGAGGACATGTGTTATTGCTGATATGGCATGTTACATATCATAAAAAAATATATATGAGTGGGACCCGTATGTACAAGTATAAAAAAAAATAAAAAAATAAAATTATATACGAGTTCCACTCATATATATATATATATATTTATTTATGACAAATGGCTTACCACTTCAACAATAATGATTAATTTCAAATGTTGCATAAAATTGCATTTAAGTGAGTCAATTAGGCTACAATTGTTAAAATGGAAATGTTTAGATAAATTTAGAAATTCGTGAAAAGGTTTGAGTTTTTTTTTTTTTTTTTTTTTGTTATTTGCCCTTTTTTTTAATGCTAATGTGATTCATTATTCTTAGGGTAATGGTTAAATTATAATAATTGTGTTTATTTTCAAATAAAGTGTTTTTATTACACATAATTTTTTAACATTTAAATAATTTAATTGGTCAGTTAAATATTTAAAAGGATAATGTTAACTATTGCGCTTAGAGCTATAGTTAAGGGACAATAAGTGCACTTTATTTTCGACACCTAAATAATTTATGTAACATCCCGTTCGAGCGATAGGAAGGATCGGAACAACTTATCCTGATGGGCCTACACGAACTTTCCAGGGGGTCACCCATCCCTAGATTACCCCAGGTCAAGCACGCTTAACTTGAGAGTTCTTTGCCAACATTCAGCCCAAAAGGTATCCAGCTGGTGTTGTTTCCTTTCTTACACTATCCTCGATATATACTAACTTCTCTGGGCTCTTGGGGTATTACATTCTCCCCCCTTGAGCACATGACGTCCTCGTCATGCGACCTTACAACCAGTCTCAGATCTCCCCCCGATGCATGGCCGATGTGGGATTTGCCTAAGGTGCCTACACGCACCCCCCTCAGGGACTCAGCTTCCTCGCTGAGGTTTGCCCCACCACCGCGCTCAGAGGCTCGGGGGTCGGCTCTGATACCACTTGTAACATCCCGTATCGAGCAATAGGAAGGACCGGAACAACTTACCCTGATGGGCCTACACGAACTTCTCAGGGAGGTCACCCATCCCTAGATTACCCTAGGTCAAGCACGCTTAACTTGAGAGTTCTTTGCCAACATTCAGCCCAAAAGGTATCCAGCTGGTGTTGTTTCCTTTCTTACACTATTCTCGATATATACTAACTTCTCTGGACTATTGGGGTATTACAATTTAATTCGTTAAAAATAAGTATATTATTTTTTAAAATATTTAATCAACCAATAATATTGTTTGGATGCTAAAAATAAGGTGGAGTAAATATATCTGATCTGAAAGCAAAAGTGCACTTAATACCCTTAACATTGTACTATGGACAATGGTGACCGTTACCTTATTTTAAAATAAAATATATTTATTATACTGTAACTAGACAATAATTAACAATATCTAAGGAGACGTTTGTTAATCAAAATATGGGATGAAAAAATCAAGATATGACATGCATCCCGGACTTCTATCATTTCCAACATATTTGTTAAGTTTATCTGACCATTTTTAAAAAAATCATCAATGAACTCTTATCTTGATTTTTCAAAATATGCATATATCTCCTCTACCTCAAAATAAGCATATTTTGATCTCTACATATAAGAAAAAAAAGACGTTTGTGTCCTTTAATGCATTCTAAAGAATTTAACCAACAAGTTGATAAAAATTTTAGAATATTTCATAATTTTATCTTGATCATTCCATATCTTGGTTCGAAAACTATTCCGAGCTTATCTTGATACTCCCTTATCTTATTCATTTTAACAAACGTTACCTTAATAAATATCGTAACAATGTCATAAATATTGTTCTAAACTTAGCATATCATAATATTAATAATATTTATATTATTATTATTGATATTGATATTGATGATTCATATTCTGTTAAAATTTTAAGGCTCATATTACTTTGATATTACAATAAAAAGTAAAATAATATATTGGCATTAAACTTGTTATAGACAATAAACATAAGTATCTCCATAATAATATTATAGTTTTTTATTTATATTGTTGATAATATTATTTGTCAATGATTACATTTATATTTTACAGTATAGTTTATACCAATCTTAATTTGAATATAATTGTTAATAGTTTAGGTGATTCAAAATGTATTTGATTATTGCATTTTATGTTTGCAATTAGGTTTCATGTGAATTTGCATTTCACTTATATTTGCATCTCATTTGATTATCTGTTATATATACATTATGTTGGATATATACATTGGTGGGCTGAATTTTATTAGCAGCCTAGCCCAAGCTCTCATTTGGCCCATCTCTATTGCTTGGCCCAAGTCTCCAGCACCCAAGTATATAAGGGCTTGTTCATGCCCTAACCAGCAGAAGCTTGCGATCTCTCTCTCTCTCTCTCTCTCGTTTGAAACCCTAAATCTGTAATCGACGGACTCATCGTGAATCCTCTCTGTTCTTGGCAAGAATCAGCTTCAGGTATATGTATATATTGGTGCAAATCACCTATGGCGTGTGAGATTGGTTGGTAAGAAGGTTGTTTCGTTTCTGTTACTCGTTCTGAGATCGAGTTGTATTTTTCGTTGTATCTTGCTTCTGTTTTGATTCTGATAGCTTTGTTTCTTGAGGGATTTCAGATGTAATATTGGTTGTGTAATCACCTATTTGTATGGTGGATTAACTAGAGACGGAGCCTCTGCTGTGAGTAGGATCTTTTGATCCGAACACGTATATGCTGCATTCTTTATTTTTCTGTTGTGTGCGTGGTGTTGCGGTGTTGTATTCTTTTCGATTTTGTTCGGATATTTGTTTTGAATCTTGGTATTGTGGAATCTGGTTGTGTGTTTAGTTCACAGATTTCTCAACAATAATTAATAATGATTTTTGCAATAATAATATATACAATTCCATTATAAAAATTATAATTCATTCATTATTACGATAAGTAGGCCTTTGCATTCGGTTAGTTTAGTTTTTGAATTTGTGTAAAAAAAGGGAACCGATCCGACCAAATTTATACATGAACCGAATAAACTAAATATGTTGAAAAAAATTGATTTGGTCAGTTAACCGATTAGACAAACGAAGATGACAAATCGCAAAGGGAGAAGACAAAGGCTAAAGTCGGATGAAAAAGACAAATAGAACTACAAATTCTCTTGAAGGCTGAAGTTGGACAAAAAGAACGAGGCGCAAAGGAAGGACTTCTTTGTTTGAGTTGGTCGGCAACAAGTCACAGAGGGTATGGGTCGGTGATAGTAAGTCATAGAGGGGTGGGACGAAGGTCGACGATGGTGACAAGTTGTTAAAGGGGTGGGACGAAGGGACAAAGAAGACAAATGATGGATGAAAAAAAAAAAAAAAAGATGACGAAGACAAAGAATGGAATAAGACAAAGAAGTGAAGAACATAATAAAACATCAATGTCAATGACTCGATGGTGTATTGGTGTTGAAATCTAGAAGTAGAGAAAGAGAAGGGCAGAAGGCCATGTTGCAAAGAGCCAGAGGCTAAAAAATTAGGGATCTAGGGTAAACGACAATATAGTGCATGGCCATTTAGATTTGGGTTACTTCGGTTAAAATACGATAGTGTTTTAAAAATTTTGATATGTTCGATTAATTTGATTTTTTTTACAAAGTAACTGAATTAAACTAAACTATTCGTAAAAACAACCAAATTGAACAATTTTACAAAATAAATCAAACCAAATTGATAATTTCAATCGATTATATTCGATTAATTCAATTTAACCAAACTCAATTCAATTTAACCAAACTTTTGCTGACCCTAACGACAACTTATATAGAAGTACTAATACCAAAATTTATGATACAATAGTACTATAATCAATTAAAAGTAACCCTAATAAATAAAATTAATCTAATAATAAAAATTAATAAATGTGGTCAATTAAAACTTTTAATAAATTAATAATCTATATCTATATATATATTATAACAAAACAGCCGTCAATTTTTTTCCCGCCCATTTCTAGTTACTATTTTGATATTTTATTATGTTTTTTTAATTTTTTTTGCTTATCCGAAATGGAATTTTTATAAGTCATTAATTAAGTCTATATGTAAATGATTTTTTTCATAGTTGAATAGTATTTTGGAAAATGTATAAGCATGCTGGTATATGAAGAGCCAAGATAAATATTATTAATTTATCCATATTATTAATTTTTAAATATTAACATAAAATTTTAATTGAAATAAATTACCAAAAAATGAGACTTTTTTAAATCGGGAGAAATCTTGATATATTAGGTAATACCGTCGAATACCAACTGCCAAGTAAATTTATTTTTATTTTTATTTATATATAGTTTAATTAATTTAAATTTATTTTTTTTATAATTTTAAATGTTATAATTTTATTTTTTTGTTGTTTTTTAGAAAATGTGACATGTCTTAAATGTGATAATTGATTGGAAAGAGGAATATGTAAAGTCATGTATAGATAATCAATTTTAAAATTTTGATTATTATTATTTATATAATTAATTAATTATTTAAATTATCTTTATTTTATATAGTTTAATTATTTTAAATTTATTTTTTATAATTTTAAATGTTATAATTTTATATATAACTTAAATGTTATAATTTTATTTTTTAACTTTATTTTTATTTGTTATTTTTTTAAAAATGTAATATGTCTTAAATGTGATAATTGATTGTCAGGAGAAATATGTAAAATCATGTATAATTAAATTTGAAAATTTGATTATTATTATTTATATAATTAATTAATTATTTAAATTATCTTTATTTTATATAGTTTAATTAATTTAGATTTATTTTATTATAATTTTAAATGTTATAATTTTATTTTTTAACTTTATCTTTTTTGTTGCTTTCTTAAAAATTTGACCTGTCTTAAATATAATAATTGAATGTCAGGAGAAATATGTAAAGTCATGTATGAATAATCAATTTTGAAAATTTAATTATTATTATTTATATAATTAATTAATTATTTAAATTATTCTTATTTTATATATTTTTTAATTAATTTAAATTTATTTTTTATATTTTTAAATATTATATATAATTTAAATATTATAATTTTATTTTTTAACTTTTATTTTTGTTACTTTCTTAAAAATTTGACCTATCTAATTGATTATTTAAATTATCTTTATTTTATATATAGTTTAATTAATTTAAATTAATTTTTTTATAATTTTAAATATTATAATTTTATATATAACTTAAATGTTATAATTTTATTTTTTAACTTTTTTTTTTTGCTTCCTTAAAAATTTGACCAGTCTTAAATGTGATAATTAATTGTTAGGAGAAATATGTAAAATCATGTATGGATAATCAATTTTGAAAATTTGATTATTATTATTTATATAATTAATTGATTATTTAAATTATCTTTATTTTACATACAATTTAATTAATTTAAATTTATTTTTTATAATTTTAAATGTCATAATTTTATTTTTTAACTTAATTGATTATTGTCGTTTATTTAATTCTCCTTTTTTCCTTAGTCTACTCTGAAGATGTGCTATATGTTGGACTTGGAGAAATTAAATGCAAATTAAATTTATGTTTTAAAAATTATGTTAAGTGAGTAAGATTCAAATTGTGTGACAAAGCGTGGGAAAAAAGAGAAATTTAATGGTGGCATGTAATTTGATAAATTAAGAGAAATATGAGAATTTGAAGAAAGATAAATTAATAAAAGAAAGCAAATATCTCTCTCTCTTCTTCCTCTCCATTCCCTTTCAACCCTTCAATTTCCTCTCTTCTCCTTTCTCAATTCTTCTTCTTAAATTTTCTCTTCTTCTTTACTTTTATTTAGTAAAATTTAACCATATATTTTTTACCCAGTTTGATCTTCTGGTGTAACATAGCACCACTATTCTGTCAAGTGAGTGATGTGAATACAACTAAGAAAAATTAGCCCTTGAGGGTTCGTGTGGTAAGCACATATGAGACAAATACATGTGAAAATCCCCCCCAAAAAAAATCTACCCTTGAATGCATATTTCAGAATAAAGATGTTGGTTATCGTTTATTCTTTTTTTTATTTCCTGTTATTGTGTAATTCTTTTTGTTTTTTACGCATTGTTTTATTGTATTACATGTTAATTTAGGTTTTTTTTTGTTATATGCTATTCCTACATCACCCCTTATGGGTCAGGCTCAGTCCAATGGGCCGGCTTAATCACCCAGAGCTCAAAAAATCACGGCGACCTCGTCAAATGAAATCCATACATCACCAAAGCCTGAAGCCCACAAAGCAAGCATTTTGCGAGCTCCTGTAAAACCCCCTAGCGAGCTCTCAAAGATCGACTAACGGGCTCGCTATAAAACCCTCAGTTCGCTAGACCGCCCAGGTCGCTGGCCTAAAATTGTCAGCTCGCATAAGTGATAAAGCTGTTGAGAAATCAGAGGTAAGGACTATTCACTTTATTTGCAACAGTCCATGCCCCTCGTAATGAGGATCCCACTCCCGATTTTATGTAGATGATAAGGGCTGTTTGTCCCCCATTATCTAATCATTGTATTTCTATATGTTATCTAAATTGTAAAAGCCCTTCAGTATAAATAAGAATCATAGATATCATAAGATGTAAGGACAAGGAGAATAATCAGACACCGTCATTCTGAAGGAATAATCAGAGTGCGGTCGTGGAATAGGCATCATTCTGACCGAACCACATAAAAATTTTGGTGTCGATTCATGTCCGAGATCTTTGTTTTCTTCTTCTTGGCACTTTGGACTTACTCACTGCGGCCCAAGATGAATCGGGGTCGGCTGAAATTGAATATCGACAATTTTTTACATGGTTTCGGGACAGAGTTATGTGCTTTTAATTGTTCGTCTACCCTTGAATGCATATAAGGAAATCTGTCAAAATATGTAATCCTTTTGTTATATTTTCATGATTGTAACACGATTATTTTATTTATTTTTTACTTCTTCATTGTGATTTTCATTTATTATAACTACTAAATTATATAACTTTCACTTTAACAATTTTTTTTTTTTTAAGATATCCATGCATCGCATGGGTGATCCACTAGTATATATTTATAATCATATTAAAAATATTTTATTACAATTGAAATTCGTTCATTATAATATTAAATAAGATGATTACATGTACTTAATCACAATAATGGATAGATGTTATAAAAGTAACATCTTAAAGAGAACATATATGCCTTTGCTGACTTCTCTAAGGTTTTGGTATGCTTCTTGAGATGGGGTCACGTAGTATTTGTTGAATTTTTCACGTAGCTTTGTCCAATGAAAACCCAAAGAATCTTAAACCAAAATTAGTCATCCTACTTTTATAACATTATTGTGAGAATACCACTTTAATGTAATGGTGTCAATTAAAATGTAATTAATATAAAATTTAATTTATTTTTTTAATTAAAAAAAATACTCCTCCAACCAAAACTCATAAAAGGTTTGACTCTTGCTAACGAGGGCGCTAGCGACAATCATGAGTTTTGGTGTTGGAACCCTTTTTATGTTGTAGCTATAGGGGAGAATAAGTTTTGGTGTTGGAACCCTTTTTATGTTGTAGCTATAGGGGAGAATAGATAGAGAGGGAAAACGAAAAAGAAGAAGAAGATGATGATTTTGAAGCATGAAAACGAAAAATATGGTCCTAAACATTTTTTTTGAGTTGTTTTTGTAATTTACAAAATGTTATGGGATCGTTTCACAAATTACGTAGAATGGCCAGAAATGTGTTTCTGGGGATGAGAGGCGACAGTGATGGATGATACAACAACAGAGGGAGGGGTGTGTAGTGATGGAAAAAGGTGGCGAAGAGGGAGGATGTAGCAGTGGCTAATGGCTAGAGACGAGGTGACGACAACATAGGGAGGATGTGCAGTAGCGACAAGAGATGAGGGTCAGGGCAGTGACAAGAGGTGAGGCAACGAGAAGGTCGAGGCATCGATGAGACAACGGTGAGAGGAATGTAGTGAGAGACGATTGCTGGAGAAAAAGATGAATAGACAGCAAAGGAAGGGAAGAGAAAGAGAAACAAAGTTTTTTGGAGAGAGGATTATAAATATATCATTTATATTAGAAAAATGATGTAATATCTAATATGTATGTATAAATTGTTGAAAAAAAAGAGGAATATGATAATGTGTATGTATATATATTAAATAATATATTTATAAAATATATATCTAATATGTACATACTAGGGAATGCCCGTGCCTAAAGGCACGGTGTAAATAATATTAAGATTAAATTTTGAATAAAAATAAAAATTAAAGTTATTGTATAACGTTGTATAATAAAAAATAAAAAAATTGAATTAAAAAAAATGCTCTATAATCTAAAGATAGAAACGCTCCAATCTCACTCCATTTGACAGAAACACTCAAATAAAAAGAGAAACACTCATTAATTAAAAATTTGACAAAAACGCCCATTAAGATTTGAAATGCTCATTTGACAGAAACGCTATATATATGCATTTCTGTTAATCTATATGGATTAAACATTATCTGCAAATGGATTAAATATTAAGATCTTGCATTAAGAATTATGTGAAAGAAATCTTTGCAGAAATGAGTGAAAAGAGGGAAACAGTTAAAAAATGAAGTGAAATGGAAAGTGGAGTGGAAATCAGTAGGAAAGAAATCTTGCATTAAATATTAATGCAAATGGAGTTCATTTGAGATGAGAGCGTTTCTGTCAAATGGATTAAACATTAAGATCTTGCATAAACATTAAACATTAGATTCCAAACGTAACTCGAATGAGCAGCAAACACACAAAATATATTTGCAAACATTAGATTCCAGAACACACAAAATATATTTGCAAACACAAAATATAAAAAGGAAACATTATATTGCTTCTATGCATACATAAACATTAAACAAAGAACAACAAATAGAAATGTATACATAGATTTGCAAACATTAGATTCCAAATTGAAAACATTAAACATTAAACATTTGACAACTTCCTTCACAATCTAATAATGAGCAACTAACACACAAAATATATTTAAACAACGAACACCATCATTTCTGGCGTACATTACATACATACACAGAAATACATACACATATGTGGCGTTGGTAGGGACGACGGGGACGGTGAAGCGAGCTGCATTGTGGCCGGGTGGCAGCGACGACAGGTGTGAGCAACTGCAGGGGCGATGACACACGTGTACAAAAAATTAATAATTTTAAAATATCAAATGTACAAAAAATACACTAAATTAATACACTAAATCAAATACACATAATTAACACATACACTAAATGAAATACACTAAATTAATAAACAAAACTAAATTAAATTAACATTAAATTAATTTACACTAAACTAAATTAAATTAACACTAAATGAATTTACACTAAACTAAATTAACACACTAAATTAACACACACACGTGTATATCTATATAATACACTAAATTAATACACTAACATTTTAAAATATCAAATGTACACAAAACATAAAACACTATAAAAATTACACAAAATAATAGGATAGAAATAATGAAATGTACATAAATTAACACACATATTTGTTTACATAAACAAAACTAAATTAAATTAACACTAAATTAATTTACACTAAACTAACACTAAATTAAATTAAATTAACACTAAATGAATTTACACTAAACTAAATTAACACACATAATCAAATATACATTAACACACACACACACACACACGTGTAATACACTAAATTAAAACATAAAACAGTAAACTAAACTAAATAATAAACTAAATAAAACAGTAAATCTATATAATACACTAAATTAATAATTTTAAAATATTAAATGTACACAAAACATAAAACAGTAAATTAACACACGCACACGTGTTTATCTATATAATACACTAAATTAAACATAAAACACTATAAAAAATACCCAAAATAATAGGATAGAAATAATGAAATGTACATAAATTAACACACATATTTGTTTACATAAACTAAAATAAATTAAATTAACACTAAATTAACACTAAATTAAATTAAATTAACACTAAATGAATTTACACTAAACTAAATTAAATAAACTAAACTAAATTAAATTAACACTAAATTAAAATGAAGACCTGGAAGTGAACACCAAATACAGAAATCTATATATATATATATATCTATATATATATAGAGAGAGAGGACCTTGGAAGTGGGCGGCGGCGACGTGGCGGGGGGCGACGGCAATGCGCAGACGCGGCGGCGACGATGGCGTGGGTGGGCTACGCGGAGGCGAGAGAGGGAGAGAGACAGAGAGAAGGGGGCGGGCGAGGGCCGGCGACGATGGGGTGGGTGCGTAAGGGCGGCGACGACGATGGCGGCGAGAGAGGGAGAGAGACAGAGAGAGAAAGATGGCGGGGACGATGGCCGCGGGCGAGGGGCGGGGACGATGGCCACGGGTGAGAGAGAGAAAGAGAGAGGGAGAGAGCGAGCGAGGGGCGGGGACGATGGCCGTGGGCGAGGGGCGGCGACGATGGGGTGGGGTGAGAGAGAGAAAGAGAGAGGGAGAGAGAGGGGAAAGAGAGAGGGACGATGGCTGCGGGCGGGTGGGAAATAGAGAGTGAGAGAGAGAGGCAGAGGGGGAAACAAAGAGAGAGAGGCGTGATGGGATGGTTTTGGGCGGGCGGCCACGCCGGTGGGGGGGGGAGACGTGGATCTTAGCCGTTGATTGATCTCAGTCGTGGATCGCAGCCACACAAAGATAGATTGTCTCTACACATTTTAAAAAACAGTCTTGCCTTATTATATAGATTTTTCATTTGTTGATGGGCGCAAGTCACCATCGTCAAAAGCGGGTCGGGACATTGGGATTTGATTTGACGTAGAATCGAATCGGACTCTGATTGGGCTAACCCGTTAAATGAAGCAACACATTGCTTTCAAACAAAACCCTAGCTCTCCCTCCCTCCTTCCACCTCTCTCTCCACCTCCTGCCCTTGGGCTGCCGACTAAGAAGCAGCAAGAGGGGACGCCGGCCACAGCTCCGTTCTCGTTGTCGGTATCTCTAGCTGCAGACAGTGGAATGGATTTTGAGGGAGATGGCGAAGAGTTTTCGAGGCGTGTGCAAGTCCGTTTCGTCACAAAGCTGCGGCCTCCTTTCAAGGTCCCAACGGCTTCCATCGCCATACCTTCCAATGTCACTCGCTTGGGGCTCTCCGCTGTCGTCAACAACCTTCTTCAATCCGGTAAGCAAACTCCTATATTGTAAATACATCCGTAATTGTATATATATACGCATATATATATATATAAATGTATGTGTATTTTTTATGTGATAGAAGTTTGTATTTTGTGTCTCCCTGTTATAATTTGAATCGACAATTAACTGGCGTAGAGATGACGAATAAAAGTCATAAAATTGGTTAATCAAATTGACAGAGTGGCTAACCTCCTCTGTTAAAGATTAGGCGAATGGTTTTTGTAGAGAGTTATAACTTGCATCGTCGTTACGGTATTTTACAGTGTTCTTTGATAGTTGTATCAAAATTAATCGGCTGTAAGGAAAGAACAACATTTTTTTGTTTATATATAGGGAATGCTGACTGGAAACCTGAACCATTTGATTTTCTGATCAATGGGGAGCTAGTTCGGATGTCACTAGAAGAATTTCTACTTGCCAAGGGGATTTCTGCGGTAATTCTCTTTCCTATTTATGGTATTTGGCGCATTTATGAGCCAGACTTCTTCTGCTCTATGAACACCTCTGCGTGGTGTTTGAATGCTAATTTTATGGTTTGTAACTAGGACATATGGTCTATTGCAGGAGAAAATATTGGAAATCGAATATGTAAAAGCTGTGGCTCCTCGAAAAGAGGAAGAGCCTTCATTACATGATGATTGGGTCAGTGCAGTTGATGGTTCAAATTCTGGGTGAGCTTTTAAATTTGTAGGACCATCAGGATTACTTTTTTCTTTCCCCCGTTACATGTATGTAAACACTATTTTTTTTCTATCCATGTGAACGGATTTGATGCAAGCCACTGACAGTTGGTCATTATCAGTAGTTTTGTCTAAGTTATTATCAATTTTTTTCTGTTTCATTTTATTTTCAGCATTCGACTTGTGTTTCTGTTCTTCACGGTTTGTGAAACTGGCAATTGCAAAGCAGCAAGATGAGCCAGTTATGCAATCTTTGTGAAATGCCTGAGATCTTACCTTTGTATCAATTCTTGAAAGAAATAGTTTACTTAGTGCAATGAGTAAGATGTGACAACAATCACAAAAATCACAACTGTTAATCCCACTAGGTACATGAATTTTAAACCTCCAGTCATCTCTCCATGCCTATATTCTCTATATGACCGTTATATTCTGTATTCCTATGTCATGTTTAAGGATCTTCCACCAAGTTTTCTTTGGTCTTTTTTTAAATAAATTCCTACAAACTTCCTCCATTTCATCCAATTGTCTCACTAGTGTGCTTACTTGTTTTATTCTCACATGTGCAAACCATCTTATCCTGTTTGATGTCACTTTAAGTTTATTACATATGAATCTCATTTCTAATTTTGTCTTTCATTATCAGGCCACACATCGACTGTAACTAGTCTGATGAGTAGGATGTTCCTGATAAAATTCTACATTAGGCAGTCATCAATTCTTAAATAATTCAGAAGCTTTCTTTGAACAGTGGAACTAACTGTGTGATGTGGAACAGTACTGATATTACTTCTTCATCCTACAAGTCTGGCTTGTTAATTTGGTTAATTGTTAAATCTGGCATGTTTCAGGTTCTTTGTGACTGGCTGCTATGATGGTCTAGGAAGGTAATACTGTGAGAACTATTTATTTATTTGTCTTCTCACTTGGAAAGAAATGAAGTTTGTTTCAGTCTTCTTATTTCTTCATGAATATGAACTTTACTAAATCTAGATCTTCTTTAAATTGTGTTATCTCATTAGGGTATGGAAAGCTGCTGGGTTGTGTACTCATGTATTAGAGGGACATGGTGGTGCCGTTACTTCTGTCAGTGTTATTAAGCCAAGAGGTAAAGAATAAAAACTAAAGAGAGTTTTTCAAACGTGCTTATTTTTGGTTTGAGTACATTGCACCAGTTTAACTCATGGCGTCTTTGAACTTAATTTTTGACTCTTAAGTGTTTGGAAAAATGAAAAAGCTAATGAATTCCTAAATAGTGAACATTTCTATTTTTATTATTTGAGTAAAGCTTTTTATTAGAGGTCCTTTTTTTTTTTTTTTTGATTTGGATAGCTCGTCTCTTATCTGAATTAAGTGTCATAGAAAACCTTGTTCCATTTGATAGAGACTAATAATTGAAACAAACCTGAACTCGTGCAATTAATAATTGTCATATATAGTTTTAAGTATGCCTTTTCAAATTGTTGATTAGTGGGTTCGTTTCATGGTTTATTCTTTAGAAATTTCGTAACATCATATTATGTTTATTAATTTGTGCACATTCATTCATCATCTTTGTGTTGTACGTTGATGTAGCTTTCCTGATTTACAGGAGCAGAGAGCAGCAGTGAAGTGGTTGTAGCCACTGCTTCCAAGGATAGGACACTTAGGCTGTGGAAGGTACTTGTAGATGCTGCCACTTTAAAAATAAAAAAATTTACTTCCCTATCAACTAAAGTTCCCTTGCCCCCCTAATATTGTGAATTTTCTTTTTAAAAGTTCGGTGTAGAATCCTTGGATCATCCTACAAAGGTTGGAGCTTATAAAATTCTGCGGGGGCATACTGAACCTGTACAAACTGTTGCAGCACGGCCATCTGGAGATATGGTATCATTTATCTTCTTCTCCCAACTTATCATCATCGTGTCATGCATAAATTTGATGTAGAAAATAGTGCTCACTCATGCACTTTATTTTGTTTGCTACTATTAATTAGGTATGTTCAGGTTCTTGGGACAGCAGAATCAATTTGTGGCAGACACATGAACTTGTTGAAGGAAGCGATCTGGTAACAATTAAGAGGAGAAAAATGGATAATGAAGATGAGGAATCTCAATCAGAGGTACAATGATTTCTGGAATTAGGGAACTTCATTGTTTTGAACTTCTATGGCTTCCAAATGCAGAAATTCATCTGTAGCATACTAGAAAGTATGGTTTGCTAGTGCCAAATTTGGTCTACAACTCTGTTTTAGTACAGTGTGTGTGTGTATATTTCCACCGTTATATATAATTTGGATTCACTTGAATTGATATGAAGTTCATAATCTACAAGTTCAATGAACATGCAAAATGCCATGAAAATGCTTAAATTAAGGGGGATCTGAGCTTTGAATTGATTAATGATTAGCATTATTCTATGACAAAGATGTTGCAAATTAATTTCCATTGGATCTTGCTTGTTTTGGTTATTGGTTTCTAACAATAACAGATATAAGAGGTTTTATTAAGTGAAAGTGAAAGTAGTAATAAAACCTAGGAATCTTTATTTGAGGTGCTTCCCATGCACTATCTTTTCTATCTTTTTTTGATGAATTTAGGCCTTAGTGTCAATCTAATTGCTTTATTCTACCTTTTTATTACATTATATTAATCTAAATGCTTTATTTAGCTCTTATCTCTCTGCATTAAATATTTTACTGCTTTTACATTACAACTCATATTTTCCTGTCTCATACAGGGAGAGGCTCTCTCTACACTGGTGGGTCATTCCCAGTGTGTGTCTTCTGTGGTTTGGCCACAAAATGAAACAATATATTCTGCATCCTGGGATCATTCAATTAGAAGATGGGATGTTGAAAGTGGCAAAGATTCAGTAAACATGGTGAGTGAGAATGACCTTATGTTAGCTTTCCTACGTTCTGTGCTTGCTTGTGGCTTTATGAACCCTTCATTTGCATTAAAATTTGATTATATGTTCATTAATGAAATTGTGTGAGCAGCCAATTATTACTTATAATAGGCGATTGACATGAAAAATCTCTGGTGCTACATATTTTTAGCTCTCAACTACAGTGAGTCATTATGAAAGTGATCCCAGAGAAGTCAGACAACTAACCTTAAAAAAAAATTTCTATCCCATCCTTTTCCTGATAGCTGCCATAAAAACTCTTGACTATGATTAATATTGATCTTATTCTTTAGCATAGAGCTTTTAGACTTATTTTTGAAATTCCTCAACCCAACTCAAGCAATTAATTTTAAAGCATGGACCAAATTTTTGATTGCATGGTCTAAATCCTATCTTCTTCTCCATGGGTGTTGCTTTGCTGTTATGGTTGGCAGCAGGGGCGGATCTACATATGTTGGAGGGTAGGCAATTGCTCCCCCCCCCAAACTTCTAAAATTGCACTTGACCCCTTGATGTTGTGCATATAAATTATTATGCCCTCAAACGCTTGCCTCCCTTGAAATAAAAAAGATAAGGGGCAATTAAATAATGCCAAAAAAATTTAGTACACAGACTTGGGACTTCTCTGCCCTGACCTAATTTCCTGACTCCACCACTAGTTAACAGTGTGTATCACACAACTTGAGAATGTAATCCTTTTTTTCTTGTTGTGAGATGAATCTTTAGTCATATAAAACACATTTCCGTTGGACTGCTGATAATCAGTTGTCAATCAACTTTGTGTCTATTGCCATGTGGAGCTGGCTAAATCATTTTGCTAGGCTTGAGCAATATGGTGAAGATAAAGCTGCATAACTTTTACTTTGTTGTACCGATTTTTTTTGTCTTTCTCATCTGGAAAAAAAAGAGAAACACGTGGGTTATTTAATAAATTATATAATAACTTTGCTAGGCTTCAACAATATGGTTGAAACGCATAATTTTTGTTTATTTTATTGATTTTGTTATTTGTAATCATTTATTTTTCAAGTCTAAAAAAGTGAATGCTCTTTCTCATTTTCTTTTTACTCAGCAAATAATAATAATAATAATAATAATAATAATAATAATAATAATAATAAAGGAGAAACATATTTCACTTTTTTAGATTTTAGAAATAAATAAGCATAAGTGCTACTGAAGCCTAATTATTGTTCGATTGGACATTGAAAAAGATATCTTTCTTTTCTTTTCTTTTCTTTTCTTTTTCTTTTTTCCTTTTGTTTGGGGGAAGAGGGACTCACTTGATCAGAACCGTTTTGCATATACTCTTTAACCAAGTCCTCTTACTTGTCTTCTTTGCTGCAATCATTTTTCTAATCCTTCACCTTCCTACAGTATTGTGGGAAAGTTATCAATTGTCTTGATGTTGGAGGTGAAAGTTCAGCTCTCATTGCTGCTGGTGGCTCTGACCCTATCCTTAGGATATGGGATCCCCGCAAACCAGGTATATTAAACTAGCAGAAACTTGTCTCTCTCTCTCTCTCTCTCTCTCCATGTATATATGATGGTATTGTTTTGGCAGGAACATTGGCTCCTGTACTTCAGTTCTCATCTCATACTTCTTGGATATCTTCTTGCAAGTGGCACAAGAAGTCATGGTTTCATTTAGTTTCTGCATCATATGATGGGAAAGTTATGTTGTGGGATTTAAGAACTGCGGTGAGCTATTGTCTCCAAATTGCGTATCCAATTCTAGTTTACATAATTGTCTCAATATCGGATTCTTGAAAATAAAGGGACAAGGGATAGACTTGTGGGCTAATACTATTTTCTGTTGCAGTGGCCACTGGCAGTCATTGATTTGCACAAGGATAAGGTACTACCATTTTTTTGACCTTACTGGGTCCCAAAGTATTCTAGCATTCAAATAAGTATTTCTTAAATATGATTCCGATTTCAATTTCAGGTATTATGTGTTGACTGGTGGAGAGATGACAGTGTGCTTAGCGGTGGGGAAGACTCGAAGCTTTGCATATCCTCTGAAATTTCAGTACAAACGTAGAGACATAATGCAAGTAATGCTAATCCTTGCTTGTTCGCGCGCATTAGTTTTTTTTTTTCCCATTCGCCCAGCCTCCATCCCCCTATATTCACGATTAAGATTTAACGTCTTCTTGTCCTTCAACTTAAAGAGAAAAGAGAGGGTCTCAAAAGCGCAACAATGCTTCCAGCTCTACTAGAAAGAGTTGTATTCGTACTCAGCCTTTGCTGTCTTCAATTCTAGTGACACAATTTCGTTTTCTCTTCAAACTAATTCTTGCAGCAGAGGGACATTCAATTCAAGGATGGTCTCCGCGATAGAACCACCCAAGACCACCTTCTTTTACATATAATAGTCGAAGAGACAGCGTGTGGACTGACAAAGCAAAGGCAAAAAGATGTCAATGCAGATACAAGAGGTGGGAACAAATTTTGATAGAGAGCCAGTTTTGTTGGGTGGCAATTAGTTGCTTATTATGTTAGAGAGAGAGGTTGGATAGAGTAAGATGATGATGGTACGCGCAGAAGTCAGTTCTTTTTTATGATTCTGAAACTGAAGTGTTAGTTAAGTTTAGTTGCAATGATGTTGATGCATGTACTCGCAGTGTTTACTGCAAATTCACATTTTGAGTTACCATGCATGCATGGTAATGTTGAATTAGATATGCCCCTTTCTTTCATGGGCTCTGATATCTGTGGCCTATTAAGTATTTTTTTGGGCCGAATGAGGGTTCGGGTTCGGTTCCGCGATGGGCACTGATATCTTCTAATTAATTTGAATTGGGCTAATATGTTTTCGGCCTATTAAAGATAAATTTTGTCGACTCTTGCACACGGGTTTGACCCAAAATGTCAGGTTCGGATGGGACTAAATATTATTATTACTATTTGATTTCCTGCATGTGAATGGCCACCAAAATTATGCAGAGATCTTTACCACATATTCAATTAAATAATAAATCCAAACCTAGTGCCATTTTACACTCTGTTGTGTTGTTTTAAATACAACATTCAATATCGATCTCGTCCAGTTGTGTTGTTGGTACTTTAGATGTTGCTTATTAAAGTTGAATTATACTCTCTTTGTTCAACTAAATATGCCCCTTTGAAGGACTGGTACTTTGATGGGATTAATTAACAAATATCACTGTAACTGAACTGTATTTGGACAACCATTTGAAGGATATCAGCACAACAATATCGGGAACATATATATATATATATATATATATCACTAGCTTTTGATGGCAATGTCGGGAACATATATATATATCAAGGCCTTGTGCCTTGCGGCTGCTTGCTTGCTGGCTTCACCGAATCTTGCAACGCCTTGCCTAGCTTGCGTGCTGTACTGCTGCTGCCTTCTCCTTCAGCTTCCTTCTGGCGGCTTGGCGTCTCTTCTCTCCAATTCAATCCTTTATATATAAAGCATGGCCGCTCTAATCCTCCTTCAAACCAATGCCTCCATTTGCCGCTCCCTCCCCATTTCTTGAATTTATCTCTTTTTGCTTGATTCCTAAAAAAAAAAATATGCTCAAACTATGTAAAATTTATATAAACACAAAAATAACATAAAGTTGAGATAAAAATATATATAAAATTAAGACCTATTTGATACCCCACACTTAACCTTTTACTTATTCAAGCAAAATAGAAAAAAAAATTAAAAAATAAACATTTTATTTTCACATTAGGCCAAAGTCAAGAAATCAGACAATATATCAATGCATAATTAATCACAAAATTAATTACCATCCATATTATCATATCAATTCCAAAATCCGGCAGTATTAACTGAATGACTTAATCATGCAAAATCACCACTTTTGCTTCCATGCATGCTTTAAAATTGATTCATTAAACCTTGCAATTAATACAATTAAATCATGCAATAGTTTTCTTATAATCACTTCTCTCCACTACTACAAACATAAGGAGTGATAGGGATGGTCTTTTTGTTTTTTTGTTTTTTTTTATTTCTTTCTTAAGCATTACTTGACTTTTGACGCGAATGTCGACATTTTGTGATGAAGACACCCGGTTACTCCCCAAAATAATTGCTTAGGATGCATTTGCATACTCATATCTTGAATCACCGTTTGACGTGAAGGTTGATGCAGGAGCATACTGTCAACCCCTAGTTACTAAGCAGCTCAAAACATAAGAGTAGATATATAGCAATGATTTTTTTTGTTTTTTTTTTTCTTTTTCATCATCCTTTTTTACTTCAACTCTGTTTAGGCCTAGTTTTAAGAAATAATCATAATATTATTCTCACATAATCAATCATGCATAATCACAAAATCCCATGAGTTTTGTCAATAAGCATATATTTCAACAATCATAATAATCCGGCATAATCAATTCATTTTTCTTAACACTACTAAATTTAGAATCAATAATCAAATAAAATAATTCTCAATTTTGAATTAACTATGCATTGACAAAAGTTAAATAGGAAACATGAATTCGGCCTAGATATGAAAATAAAATATTTTTCTAAACAAAATCACTATTTAAGCATATTATAATTTAATTTTCAAACAATCAAGCAAAATATAATAAATATTTAATTTCTCACTGCATACTTAAATTAAACATTATTCTCAATGTTAAAAAAAAAAAAAAAAAGAAAAACAATGCTCCCCTGATGAGGACTTCCTTGGACTTCATTTTGGCAGAGGAGGGACTGAATTTCTGCAAGTAGCAAGTCCAAAAAGAAATAAAAAAAAATCAATACTATTTGAAATAAAAATCAATAAAAATTGAGATAAAAAGAGAGAAGGAATAAATACCATTTGAAATTTGAAGTTACTTCATCTTTATATGTGAATCATTCCATGCTTTGGTTTTTGGTTTGGGCCGTATAAATTTTATCACTCTTGCATGTGAAAAAGTTTCCTTCTTTCTGTCAGCAGCTTGTGCATGTGAAAGCTTCCTTCCAACCCAACTCGGCCGCTTCTGGTTTTGGTATAATCTTCTCCAACCTGCAGCCTCCAACTGTTCGTGGATCCATTTATCATCGCAGTTACTGGAACGTGCAAAACATGGCATTGCCTTGTTGTTGTTGTTCATCTGTTGATCTTGTAACCGTGCAGACTCCTTCACCTGCTGGAGGAAAGGGTGATTCAAAAGCATGTCGGCCGTCCATCTCAACTTGGGATCCTTAACCAGACACTTTCCCAAGAAATCTTTTCCTTCGTCAGACATGTTCTGAGGGATCTTCGGCGGTCTTTTCCCTAACGCAATCTCACGTAGCAGCTCATTGACGCCCTTGAGTTCGAATATTGCCGTCGGCCACACTGACTTTCCTGTAACCATCTCAACTACCGTGCATCCCAGAGACCAGATATCCACAGAGGCTTTGGTCGAACCAAACAGAATCGATTCGGGCGATCGGTAAAGAAGGGTACCCGGGCTTCCTTCCACCTTGCAGTCACTCCACTTTGCCGACAACCCAAAATCCGCAATCTTCACGTTGTTCCCGCCATCTTTAGACGGGAAGACAAGAATGTTGCCCGGTTTAATATCGCAATGAACGTAGCCTTTTCCATGCATGTAGCTCAGGGCTTCGAGGATCGTACGAGTGTATTCCGCAACGTCAGATTCCGGCAAGTGCCCTCCACTTTGTCTGATCAGATCCCCGAGGGAACCTCCGGGAGCAAACTCGAGTAACATGTTGTACACTCTCTTGCCGTCCTCGACGGTGACATCTTCCCCAAAACAGCGAACGATTCCAGGGCAATCGCGCAGTTCGTACAAGATCTTGGCTTCTTTCTGAAGCGATGAGGAGTTCTTGAAATCCGCAGACTTCACCGCCATTGCAGGGATGTGCAGTGAGTCCTTGGGGAAGCAATTTACTGCCAGACTAACAGTGCCAAACGTGCCCTTTCCCAGAACTTGTTTCTTCACCCAAGAACCCATGGCTGATCGATCGATCGATCGATGATCTTCTTCTTGTTTCTTCAACAACTCTCTCTCTCTCTCTCTCTCTCTCTCTCTCGTTAATTAACAGAGATTAAAATGGCTTCTCTGGTGACCCATATATATAGATTAATTAACGGAGTAATAATTTAAAAATTATTAATATCAAAATTATTATTAATATCTTATTAGAGATGGTAGAGAATTAAATTATTTGTAAATATATTTTACCCATTTTAAAAATTATGAATATATCTAACAAGTTTATGATATTACTGTTAATTCCACGTTATCTCCACTGCACTCTCTCTATCTCTCTATTGCATTTATATATATATATATATATTTTTTTTTTATAGCAATGGAAAGTTGTAGGTTACTTAGTTTTGTAAATAAAATTTAGATAATTATAAAAATTTAATGTAGTGGTAAAATAAATTTAAATAATTTTAAAAACCCCTTCTCCTTTTTTGTAATATCCAACGATAACAATAGCTTTTTCAATGGTAACAACGATGAGTGACTAGCTTTTATTGGTTTTTCCTTGGCTTACACAGACATTGGTAACAGGGTGTTTGGCTTATTGATTTAACTGTTTATAAGCTCTATTTAGCTTATAAGCTACATAACTTATTTAATTGTGTTTTTGTTAAAATTTAAGAGCTTAAACGCTGTTAAACTTATAATTTGTTTTAATAGCTTTTTCAATAAACTACACCTCCAGCTTTTCTAAATAAGCTATTGTGGTAGCTTATTTCGTTGAACAAATCAATTACCAATTTGTTCTCAAACAACTTAACTATTTCCAACACATTACCCTTTCATCCTTTCATGATATCATCGCAGCTTCTTCCAAGGCCAGTGTTTATCATCGTAGCTTTCATCTTTGGTCGTCGCCTCTATCTCTGCTGCCTCCATCATTCGTTGCCTCCATAATTTATTGTCAGCTGCCTACTACAATTATAAATAGGGGTTTGGTTTTCTCTACCTTGTACATAAAAGTAAATTATAATTCTATTTTTCATCCATCATCAAGATCAAGATTAAGAGAGATAAATCAAATCTGCTTATTTTCTTCTTCAACTAGTAGTTTAGATTATGGCCTTGAGCTCAAATGGATCAAGATTCACTTTTATTTATCCATGTTATGTGAAATAATATGTTATTTTTAAGAAAATAATTTAATAATTTTCATTTTAATTAATTTAACCCCTCTTTTCGTTTTGCTTCTTTAGTGAATCCCTTTATACATTTTTCATTGGTTAAATAAGTTAACCCAATGATTATTAGAGAGTCTCACCCTTAATTTATTTAAAAATATAATCATTTATTTCAAAGTCATAATTAAGAATGATAATTAGAGTTTCAAAGCATCTAAACACGTTTAAATTAAATCTTAGTAAAGTTACTAATTTATATTCTTTTCAAATCATTTGAGCCCACCCTTAGGCTTAAGAGGCTCATAGAATTTTCTTTAATATGTTTATTATTTAATATCCCATCAAAGTCGAATATTTAAAATATATAAATAGTTATCAAAATTCATGAAAATTTCACAAAAATTACAACACAAACACAGAAGGTGACTTTGTGTACAAATTTCAACTTCAAATAACATCATTTGACACTTTAAAAAATTACATAAAGTCGGTTGTTCACAATTTCATTCTTGTTGTGATATATTTATGTTTTTCGAGTATTTGACTAAGTAAATCTCCACCTTTTCATGACGGCCATGCCTCATTAGAAAACTCACTTGTTGAGCTACAATACACCCAAAAATAATTTTATTTTATTAAGATTTGATTTTTTTTTCAAATAAATCAAAAAGATACAAAACTAAGTTTGCTAAAAACTAGACTTCCTTACTCATCATCAAGAATTTAATTGTAATTTAATACATTATCTACTATTCTCAGGAAGTAGTCAAAACAAACTATTTGTATTAGAGCAACTCCAACGGGAGTTGCCACCCATGGTGTCATTCTCGTAATTGTCGAAATGGCACATCGAAATAGAAAATTTCCACTCCAACAGGAGTGGCATATAGCGTTGCTAAATGACAACAATTCTCTTATAGTACAATTTTTCCAACCCTTGGAGAGAGAAAAAGAAAGAGGTTGCATTTGCCAATGGTAAAGTCTAATGGCTATATTTGAAATTCTATATATACATATATTTACCTGAAATAGGGGAGGCGGGACAGAGTGAGAGAGAGCCAGAGGCAACGATCGACCAGCGAGCGATAAAGGGCTAGAGCCAGCGAGGGCAAGGCCTAGGCTGAGGTGACGAACAACAAAGTGAGAAAAATAGCCGACGAGGGCGAGCGGCGATGAACGACCGAGCGAGAAGAAGGTAAGGAGGCAAGAGAGGCGCAGAAGAAGGAAGGTTCTGGAGGTATGTATTATATATACATAATTGTTTTTAGGGTAAATTATATGAAACCCCCTGTACTTAGGGTCATGTGCAACTTACCCCCTGTGCTTTTGATTGCATCAAATAACTCCCTTACACTTTCAAAATGTTGCAATCAGCCACAATTTGTTATTATTTTACACAATTTTATGCAATCTATTGGTTAATTAATGCAAAATTTTTATATTTTTTTGATATATTGAAATTCTATATGTAGAATTATGTATTTTGTATGTAAATTATTGTACAAAATAATGTAAAATAACAACAAATTGTGGTTAATTGCAACATTTTGAAAGTGTAAGGGGGTTATTTGATACAATTAAAAACACATGAGGGTAAGTTGCACATGACCCTAAGTGCAAGGGAGTTTCATATAATTTACCCTTGTTTTTATTTTAGTTAATCAATTATTAATTATATATATAAATGTTTTGAGATTTAAAATTTAAAATTTTAATTATATTTTTTAATAAAAAATATTAAAATGGCACCCCCTAATTGCAACCTCCATTGAAGCAGATGTAGAATTCAAATGTGCCATATCACTATTCAAAGTTACAAATTGATAATTTAGCACTCCAAAATAGCAAATCCCTTTTAGTGTTCTATTTTAAACTATTTAGACAAGTTTCACAGAAAATTCATAACTAAATGTACAAAGATCCTTTTCAATGATTTTTACAACAAAAGTTCGAAAAAACACTCTAGTTTTTAGAGAAAAAAAAAAAACATAGTTAACTACAAAACTCAACATTAAAAACTACGTTTTAAGACAAAAATAGTAAGTATTACGTAACATAAGTATTTAATTCCAGACACATAATAATGTTACTTTACATCTTAATTTTTCAATGGACTACATGTTATTGTTATTATTATGTAATTGAGGAAGCGATAAGTCTATAGCACAAGTCATCTTGCATTACTGAATGCCTAGACATAAGTCCTTGGGTCAAGTCCAACAATCAAGATAGATAAAAGGTTGAAAATTGCTACTTTGCTCGATTGTATGATCGAGAGGATGATTGAATGTAATATTTTGATAATAAAATTACGAAAATACGCATCACCCCTTCGCTTAGCCACATTCTCTCTACTCTCTCTCCTTCCCATAGTGGCTGGTCACTTTCCTCTCACCATCTTCGCCTCGTCTCGCACCGACTGTCATTACATCATCCTTCTTTGTCGCGGACAGAGAAGATGCAGCGATAGTCAGTGCAAGGAGAGGCGACAAGTCGAAGGCGACGAGAAGTGGCCATAAAAATGAGAGAAATAGTAGAGAAGAGATGGTCAAGGGTGAAGGGTATTTTCATCATTGCACGTGTATATATAAAACTACATGTGAAGCTCTTAAGCAATGTCGCAAAGTCTTCCCTGAATGACCCAAAACTTGTTTAGTCAACCCACCTTCTCCCTTCCTCTCTTTAATCTGCAATTTTTCTATCTAGCGATCTACTTGTTGGATCAACGATTCGACATCAAAGCCATCGTGAAACAGACCTTGATTAACCCAATTACGATCTTGAAGTCCATATCTGGCGAGTCACTGTTGCCAACAACTGCCCATTGAAGTACTCCCACCACAAGGTAAGCAATTTTGGCCATTTTCCAATGGTTTACGATAATATTCTACTGAGTAAAATTAATAAACACTCATTTAACTATAAAGTTGTAATTATTTACTCGAACTTTAAATTGAGGGAACCTCCGAGAGCAAACTCCACTTTGTCTAATTCCGGCAAGTGCCCTCCACTTTGTCTTATTAGATCCTTGAGGGAACCTCCGGTAGAAAACTCGAGTAACATGTTGTACACTTTCTTGTCGTCCTCGACACTGACATCTTCCCCAAAACAACAAACGATTTCAGGGCAATCGCGCAATTCGTACAAGATCTTGGCTTGTTTTTGAAGCGATAAGGAGTTCTTGAAATCCATAGACTTCACCGCCATTACATTGTTGGGATGTGCAATGAGTCCTTGGGGAAGCAAGGAATTGCCAGATTAACAGTGCCAAACGTGCCCTTTCCCAGAACTTGTTTCTTCACCCAAGAACCCATGGCTGATCAATCGATCGATCGATGATCTTCTTCTTGTTTCTTCAACAACTCTCTCTCTCTCTCTCTCTCGTTAATTAACAGAGATTAAAATGGCTTTTCTGGTGTAACGACCCACTCTCACTTACGGGCGCCACCGGTAAATAATCGACCGGATTACTCACCTATCAAACCACAACTAAAGGGTTGGACTATGTTTCAACAGGAAAAGCCCTAGGTGGGAACTAGGCTTCGTCCTTCCCTTCGCTTCACTCAAGAATCGGTCTCAACACAAACAAGGAAAAACTCAGCGGACCGAGACCCGAAACCCGAGTGAGCTTCACCTCTCTTCAGCTCGTCCCATAGCAAGCTAGAGGTGACCCAGGCACAAAGCTAGCATAATAAACATTTCGCTGAGTATTGGGGATTTATGAGAACATACCTCGCTGATCTTTACTCGATCCGAAACTTGGATTTACCAACTAAGCCATATACAACGAACAATCTCACGATCATTTATCACACTACGATGATTTCAACAATTAAATATATCTAGTACTCAATATCGTTAACATTCAATTACATGAATACATATAAAAATTATAGGAGATTATACAACAACACATCTCAGGCAACAAGCTAATTGCCACAATAGCCTCCCAGTACCATCCCTGCTTGCATCTGGACTTACATCATCTACACATGAGGTAAAACCTCATGAGTCATAAAGACTCAGTGAGGGTGCAATGCATGTAAATATGAATATAATCATGTTTATGTATGTCAAATGGATGCAAATGAGGCTAGGTCCACTCATCC
Organism: Diospyros lotus; assembly: GCF_014633365.1. NCBI lineage: Eukaryota > Viridiplantae > Streptophyta > Magnoliopsida > Ericales > Ebenaceae > Diospyros > Diospyros lotus. Next base: position 33,987,922 of record NC_068350.1, read on the forward strand.
TCACAACCCACTAAGGTTTGAGGCATCAACCTATCAGCCCCCACCACACTAGTCCTCCTGATGGCCACAGGTCCACTAGAGCTTGCATCACACAAGATATAACCACTACATGCCAATGCAACATAAAAATATTATCAAACATATTTACCAACTTGCAAGGCAACCTTCACATGGGGCCGTCCCTTACCTAGCTCGAAGCCTCATCTCTGCTTTGGCACGAACTCCAGCCCCAACTCCGAGCTCTTCTAGGATCATCGTCTACCCGGCCTAACCTAATTTCCAGAACTTTCCCCAATTTTTCTGGAATTTTCGACTATTTTCCCATTTTCCATATTTTTCTTTTTCTATTTTTCTTTTCTTTTTCTCTTTATTTTTCTTTCTTCTTCCCTGGTTCTTCTCCCACGCAACATTGTTTTTCTTCCTTCTTCGTGCACGGCTACGCACCAACAGCCACCGCCGCCTTGCTCTGATGCCCTTCGTCGCTCGCAGCACCGCCCTCGGCGGCCACCGACTACATCGCGACCATCCTTGCTGGCTGCCTCCGTCGCAGCAACACACGGCTGGCAGCTCCCCTGCGCGCTGCAACTCGCGTCCGCCATGGCCGACCTTGGGAGCTTGCGGTTCAGCCACCCCAGGTTGCCTTCGGCTTGGCCAGCAGCCACATCGGCCCCTACCAAGCTCACCAGATACCTCCATGGCCACCACTAGCCTCTTCGCAGCTGTTCCAGCTCTACTTAACGTGCTGCTCTTGCTGCCATGGCAGCCTTCGCTGCAACTGTCGACTGCCATGGACGATCGGCCTTAGTTGCAACCGCCCCTACTGCTGCGTCCAGCCACTGCCGCCGCCTCCGTGCGCCACCGCTCCACCGCGCGTTTGCTTCCTTACTTGCTCGTTTTTCTTAGCCACGCCATAGCAGCTCGAGGATGGTTCGGCCATGGCGAGTTCGGCCATCTCCCTCTCTCTCTCTCTCTCGCAATCTCTCGGCTCAACTCCCTCTCTCTAGGCAATGCTCTCTTTCCCTCTCCCGCGAGCTCTCTCTTCTCCACTTTCTGGTTCCTTCCTCTCGGCCATTTCAAAAATGGCAGATACAGAGACCAACGAAGCTCCAAGGAAGCTTTCTCACGCTTGCATATAAAAATATCTATAATTATATTACACATTAAACCCCCACATATCTCATAACTCCACTTTAGAAATTAATAATTGCAATTGGGGGATTTTATAATTACACTTGGACCCTCCAAGTTTTAATTATTTATCATCAAAGCCACACAATAACTTGATTTCTCAAAAATTAATTGTCCACATTTACTCGAGAATATCGATTTCATCCCTGCGCCTGCATGGGACCTTTATTTGACCTGAAAACACTTAAGGGTTGCCTTACTCAGAAAACCAAACCACCCCTAGGGTCCCCTCAGCTACCAGGAGGTCCCCTCCGACTATTCGGTATTGGCACCCACTCGGGCTTATACAGAATTATTTCCGAAAATTATTCTCGATCGGACTACTTCCAGCGTCCTTAATCTCATCTCAAGACGCTCATCAATCTCTTACCCTCTTCCCTGAACATCCAAGTCCCGAGGCACTCATAGCAGCCAATTCGGCAATTTCATTAATTAATTTATCGAGATTGACCCTTGGGCTTTTCGGACCACCCGGGGTCCTGACAAAATAATCCAAAAATTATTTATTTTCAACACCATGTAATACCGGGTATTACATTCCACCCTCCTTAAAGAATTTCGTCCTCGAAATTCACTTTACCTTACTCTTCAGCCCAAGCCAATCACATTCTCAGGCTACTTGTCAAATTCCCATGCTCGAGAATTTCGTAGCCAAACCACTTCTCAGCCTTTACCTCAGGTTATTCCCACCTCAAGGTTTCAGTTAAGCATTTGATCATTCGCCTCTCGAGGACATTTATCAACCAAACACTGCTTTGGCCTCTCGCCAAACCGCACCATTGGTCACTGGTCATGCTTACTGCAACGACATTCATCTCTAGATGAATTTTCTCTGTCTCGAAGCATTGCTTTGCAGATTTATTTCCCATTTCCCCTTTTTCGCATCAATCGAAACAACTCTCACTAACATTGCATTACTGATCAGTCTACCACGATTTTACGCCGATCACACACGGCAATGTTTCCCACTGTCAATCACACATGGCCACGATTTTACGCTGGTCCAACCAGCAACGTCTTAGCACTGATCATCAGCCGCAATGTTTCTTTTAGTGCCCACAAGACACTCAGACACCCATTTATCATGGCACACCGCCATTTATTACAAGCATGCAGAGTTTGAGTCGATCCTCATGGCAACCTCCCATTACCGATCAATTAACCATGTTAACACTATATGGGAAGCAACCATTTGGCCCACCTAGCCAACTTCGACCATTTCATACATGGTCTTCTACCTTGACCAGTCGACCCTCATTTATTGATACGATTACGCATAATCGACATACCCAACACCATGCTAGGTACTTACACATTTCGATCGTACGTGCACTACCCGAGTCCACCTCGAGCCTGGCGATGCATGTCTCATCACACTCTTGCCTCGAGCTTAACCATGCTCGGGCCACCACCTTCTCCCAACCAGGAGTTATTCACATTAAGCACACAGAGACACTTAGGCTTTTCTTACTAGCCGATATCACACGCTAGTAGGGGTCTCATACCCATACCAGGGAACTCTTCACTGAGTAACTCCCTTCAATACTTCACCCAATTCAGCTTTCACAATCATGCCCCATGCTAGGCTTTACCTTGGCTAATAAACCCTATCGCGAGTCAAGGATCCTACCACTTCGCTTAAGGTCACGGAACCATTAATCGACCCTCGTCATCACCCACGGTGCGTGGCACAAGTGATTGGCTTATTACCATCTGCACAATCACTTATTGCATCGCACCAGTAGGATGACTCGTGTCTTTGGTTCGTACCACAACAAGCTAACATGGTTACACCCCCACTCTTGTAGCAGTCTTCTAGCCAAATTTACTCGCCCAGCTTCAATTTCATTGGAACTTTTCAAATCTCACCATTTCTCAACAAAGCCTCTTACTCTTGAGGCACGAAACTTTTCGGCAATCCCAAAATCAGGTTCATTCTCAATTTGCGATAAACACATGATTTAAACAATGCATAATGGTTACCTTTAACCTTCCTAACAACATATTTTCCCTGACAGCAACGATGACACCACCATGCCATCTCAAAATACTCATTGCTTCTTGAATCTTACTGGTCATCGCAACCAGCATGCCCCCACTCTTAGGCCGCCTTCCTCATATCACTTTGCTATGCTGATAACAGCTAGTTAATTCCCTAAAGAGACTTTGGCTTCTTCCGGATTTTGCTTGTACCTTTTGCTTCAACTGGCTCACATCACCCAGTGAGCGACCATATTGTCTTTAATGCCACCGTCATCGGTTAGGATAACCTCTTGCCATCGCTTGGCGCCACATCCAGCCACAACCACGACTCCAAAGCCACCTACGCCACCGACTGACTACTTTCACGACGCCACACGACCATGGCAGTCGCTACTCGCCGCTGCCGATATCACTGGTTGACGCCTTCGGTCGCCACCGGCTACCCTCAGCCGGTCACCAATCGGCTCCACTAGCTGATTTCCTTTCACAACCGTTAACCTTTAGCCATGAGGTTAAATCTCATCAATTGCTCTCATACCCAGGCATCCCTCTAGCTATATCACTCACAGCTATCAAGTGATTTCATCACCTAAACACCATTCTTGGGATCCAATCTCGTACCATAAGCTCTTTCTTCGAGCTCTCTTTACCCATTGGCGACATCTTAAAGTCGCCCTCATCTTCCATCTAACCAACTTGATTAGCTCAAGCCGGATCGCCCGGCTCACAACCAACACATACTTCTTCCAAACACTACCCTTGCCATCATCAACTATGACTTTGATTTAAAGTCCACCCATTGGAAATCACCCCTGCCACTCATGTGGAACTCACACTTCCACTCAATGCCATATGACTCATCTTCCTACTCAGGCACTTGCCATCACGCTGGCTTTCCCCTAGTGATCCCTCCTGTTAGAGTTGTAGCGCCCTAGGAAGTTCATCCCACACTGTTGCCCCATGCTCAACTTTTCTTGGAAGAGCATCTCAAGTTCCACCCAGGCCACATTACAACACTACCATCTATAGCCCCCACTTCGGGGCAACATTCCTTTAGGCGGCACAATTCTGCCCCCAACAAACCATCTCTTAAAGTCTTGGATCTCATTCTCAAAATTTGTCTGGTCTAGCCACCAGGACTCGCTGAACCTTTATGTACACGGTCAATCAACAAGGCTTTAATTCACAGTCTTCGAGCCTTATGCTCTCACCATTGCCATCAGGTGCTACCACCTGGCAATTAATCTTGTGTCATCAATCGGAAATTCATCCAATGCTACATGAGGATACTTCCTCATTTTCGCATTGACACATCAGGATTAACACTAGACTGTGCACTTGTGAGCCTTCACGGATTTTGAACCGTGCCTTATCCACTTGTTTAGCCTACCACAACTCACATCACAAGGTTAGAGATCCCCATTACTTGAAACCTTTGCACGCTTCAATAACCCCATCTCATGGTTGGCTTCTAGCTTGTAAGTCTCGCCCTCCATGGCACTTACGTAGCATTCTCGAGTCATTTACCGACTCCACCAATCGACCCATCTTCTTGCATCACTGCAAGGTCACACAAGGTTTATCATCTCAAATTTTTCCCGGTTAACTGCGATCAATTTAACCACAACTGCGATAGCATCCTTTAGTAATGAGCATCGCCACACATCTTGTTTCCACACTACAAGATATCACCCACTCGATTCACAAACCTTCTTGCTGCCTAGACAACAAAAGGCACTACCGGGATTCTTTAACCCTCACGAAAATTTTAGGTCTGGCCCAGACATAACCTATAGCATACCCCAAGTCTTCGGCATCTAACCGTCTCCACCGCAGACAGGTTACTCTACATAGAAGGATGCAGTCCCTCCCGTGAACTAACCGTCTATATCCAGTGGTCCTTAGCATTAGACCCATCAACGATAGGCATCAACCGTAGCGTTATTCCCACGCTAGACCCGTTTCTTTTTCCATATTTTCTTTCTCAAACATCTTGAGGTGCTACAACACCTTAACATTCGCTTATTACTCGCAATTGAGTTATGGAACTGACCATAGCTTTCACCACTTCTATCGCGCATCTTACAAATCTTTAGCTCCTGACCATCTGCATAATCACTGTGTTGCCTTGTGCTTTAGGCGAGCCAACACCTGGTCACCATCATCGTGTCACTCCCATACACTGGCCCAACACTGGTTCCCCATCGTGTTGCCCTGTGCTTCAAAGAGTCAATACCCAATCATGTGTCACTCCCATATACTGGCCCAACACTGGTTCCCCATCGTATTGCCCTTTGCTTCGGAGAGTCAATACCCAATCATTATTACCGTGTTGCTCCCTTACACTAGCCCAACAACAATTCCCAACAGCATGGCTCAGGTCCAACACTGACTTGCTTCGCACCCGTAGCATCACCCCATCGAGATTCCTACTCGACTACTATTCCATCAGAACGTTACCGCGTTCCATGATTCTTCCCTTAGGACTACTCTAGATGTCCTATCCCTTGCAGGAGGCTATCGATCTCATCTAACCAAATCTCGTCAAGTGCTGCTCCAAATTTTCGGCATCTGATCATCACCTACAGTTCACTAAATTGCTTAGGCCCAAGGGCCACTTGCCCTCAATGCGAGCCAACTCATTAGTTCTCTGCCACACGGTCCATAGTATCAAATCCATTACAGCGAGCCTTACACCCTTAACATCAAGGCTACTTAAAGCCTTCCCGAGCTACGATGGTTCCACCACCATCTTACCAAAGCCATTCTACTTGGTTATCCTTGCCTTGATAACCTCAAGTTCATACCACGAGCATCGCTTCTCAAGACTCTGCATCTCTTACCGCTTAAGAGACTCTCAAACTACTTCACCTCTTGAGGCCTCATAATCTTACCCCACAAGATCATGCCTCACGGCCTTCAATCAATATTTGAAAGTTTCAACTTTCCACAAGCATGGACCCGAGTCCATCATGATTTATTTCGCCACCCAGCTCATCTTAGAGCTTGATTATCAACGATCTCTCAATCTACAACCGACAAGCTGAGCTTACCTCAAGCTCCGGCACCCATAACCATAGAGCACCTACCATTACCCTCCAGGTAAATAGAGACCTCTTGTCTCTCCTTGCACACTCACGTATGCATTCAGTCACTATGCTCGGTCTGGCTTTTCCGCACGCCTCGCTCGAGCTCCCATGACTTGAAATTTAAAATTTGGGACCTCTGCATTGCTCACCATGCCCCTACCCACTTGGCATCCGAAGTTGGCATTTTCATTGCTCGCATAGCCTATGGATGTCCTATTGCCACACACTCATCGCCCTTCGACCAGACACACCCGTTCAAACCCTTCAATGGGTGACCTCCGCGTCTCCCATCAAGGGTCTCATGACCTTAGGCGTCATCACAACCCCAGGCATCATGATGAGGGTCTATTCACCTCTCATCTCCCGACCTTAAGCGTCCCACCAGACCGCAAGCGTCATAATGAGAATTTTGATTGGCCCCTCATCCATCAATCACATGAACGGTCATTTGGCTCTTCACAACTAGGACTTCTAACCCTATGGCTCCTACGCGCATATCTACTCATGCCCAACTCTTTTATCCCAATTCTGGATTCCCTTGGATTCCAGCTCAACTCACTTGGGATTTCCATCTCATACAAACACCCGTTAGGGTCCACTTGCCACACGCCTATCATTCCCAAGGATAGACCTCGTCTCATCATGACACCAACTAGGGTCCACTCATGTCCTAGGCACATCCCTTCTGGGATCATCCTAACAATACGATCACATCACCTGATGTCGAATCTTTTCCTTGAGCCTCGAGCTAACACCTACCTTAGCTCATTTTATCTCAAGCGCACACGCCTTACTGCACCACTTCCAAGGGACAACTCTATTCCCTCGAACATGCTCGACAAATCCCTGACGTAGGGACGCTCCACTAATCCTCTCCCGGACTAGTCATGCTTCGGCTTTGTGTCCCCACACGAGCCTTAACACTTCAATTCCAAGGAGTTCCCATTCTTAAAACACTTCATATCCCCAAAATGCCACATTCGAGTTTTTTTTTTTTTGACACCAACACCCACACTCGAGTTTTTGGTTCCTCATTGCTTAACCTGTATACCTCTCACAAGTATATCATCTCAATCCAGGGTATTTTCTCATCTCTAAAACAGGAACATCCAAACATACCATTGACTTGACCCAATCCCTTAGGGTCCTCGGTCCACATGTCCAACATTCAAGGTTACCGGACCAACCTTACATTGAAATCTCAAATTTTCAAATCAATTGTTCTCGACACCAACTCAGCAGTTAAGACATTCCAACTTACATTCAATCATGCCAGACATCCTCTATTTCAAAACTTTGGTAATTACTCACATTAATCACTTAATCCACCATACTTAACACTTAAGCATGCTAGCCTTCCTCACTCATATAGCTAGCCATGCTCTGATACCAACTGTAACGACCCGCTCCCACTTACGGGCGCCATCGGCAAATAATCGACCGGATTACTCACCTATCAAACCACAACTGAAGGGTTGGACTATGTTTCAACAGGAAACGCCCTAGGTGGGAACTAGGCTTCGTCCTTCCCTTCGCTCCACTCAAGAATCGGTCTCAACACAAACAAGAAAAAACTCAGCGGACTGAGACCCGAAACCCGAGTGAACTTCACCTCTCTTCAGCTCGCCCCATAGCAAGCCAGAGGTGACCCAGGCACAAAGCTAGCATAATAAACATTTCGCTGAGTATTGGGGATTTATGAGAACATACCTCGCTGATCTTTACTCGATCCGAAACTTGGATTTACCAACTAAGCCATATATAACGAACAATCTCACAATCATTTATCACACTACGATGATTTCAACAATTAAATACATCTAGTACTCAATATCGTTTACATTCAATTACATGAATACATATAAAAATTACAGGAGATTACACAACAACACATCTCAGGCAACAAGCTAATTGCCACAATAGCCTCCCGGCACCATCCCTGCTTGCATTTGGACTTGCATCATCTACACATAAGGTAAAACCTCATGAGTCATAAAGACTCAGTGAGGGTGCAATGCATGTAAATATGAATATAATCATGTTTATGTATGTCAAATGGATGCAAATGAGGCTAGGTCCACTCATCCTCACAACCCACTAAGGTTTGAGGCATCAACCTATCAGCCCCCACCACACTAGTCCTCCTGATGGCCACAGGTCCACTAGAGCTTGCATCACACAAGATATAACCACTACATGCCAATGCAACATAAAAATATTATCAAACATATTTACCAACTTGCAAGGCCACCTTCACATGGGGCCGTCCCTTACCTGGCTCGAAGCCTCATCTCTGCTTCGGCACAAACTCCAGCCCCAACTCTGAGCTCTTCTAGGATCACCGTCTACCCGGCCTAACCTAGACACAACCACACACAAAATCCCAACTCCATTAACATCCGGCATTCAATCAATGCCCTCAACTACGCCGCACATCCCCAAAATCATCCATCAACAAAATTTCAAATACCGCAACACAAGGTTTAATCCAACCAATACTACACAATTCTTTAACTCATTTAATGAAAATAACAAGGGAAGAATTAACTCAATATACCTCAATTAATTCTGGAGAAGACATCAGGAAAATGCTCACCCGGCGTTGCTTCCTTGGCCGTAAATCTTGCGCCTAAATCTCATTCTCGGCCTCTAGCACACTCCTCGGGCCCCAAATTAATTTCCAGAACTTTCCCCAATTTTTCTGGAATTTTCGACTATTTTCCCATTTTCCATATTTTTCTTTTTCTATTTTTCTTTTCTTTTTCTCTTTATTTTTCTTTCTTCTTCCCTGGTTCTTCTCCCACGCAACATTGTTTTTCTTCCTTCTTCGTGCACGGCTACGCACCAACAGCCACCGCCGCCTTGCTCTGATGCCCTTCGTCGCTCGCAGCACCGCCCTCGGCGGCCACCGACTACATCGCGACCATCCTTGCTGGCTGCCTCTGTCGCAGCAACACACGGCTGGCAACTCCCTTGCGCGCTGTAACTCGCGTCCGCCATGGCCGACCTTGGGAGCTTGCGGTTCGGCCACCCCAGGTTGCCTTCGGCTTGGCCAGCAACCACATCGGCCCCTACCGAGCTCACCAGATACCTCAATGGCCGCCACCAGCCTCCTCGCCGCTGTTCCAACTCTACTTAACGTGTTGCTCGTGCTACTATGGCAGCCTTCGCTGCAACTGCCGACTGTCATGGCCGATCGGCCTTAGCTACAACCGCCCCTGCTGTTGCGTCCAGCCACTGCCGCCGCCTTCGTGCGCCACTGCTCCATCGTGCATTTACTTCCTCACTTGCTTGTTTTTCTCAGCCACGGCACAGCAGCTCGAGGATGCTTCGGCCATGGCGAGTTCGACCATCTCCCTCCCTCTCTCTCTCGCAATCTCTCGGCCCAACTCCCCATCTCTCGGCAATGCTCTCTCTCCCTCTCCCTCGAGCTCTCTCTTCTCCACTTTCTAGTTCCTTCCTCTCGGCCATTTCAAAAATGGCAGATACAGAGACCAACGAAGCTTCAAGGAAGCTTCCTCACGCTTGCATATAAAAATATCTATAATTATATTACACATTAAACCCCCACATATCTCATAACTCCACTTTAGAAATTAATAATTGCAATTGGGGGATTTTATAATTACACTTGGACCCTCCAAGTTTTAATTATTTATCATCAAAGCCACACAATAACTTGATTTCTCAAAAATTAATTGTCCACATTTACTCGGGAATATCGATTTCATCCCTACGCTTGCACGGGACCTTTATTCGACCTGAAAACACTTAAGGGTTGCCTTACTCAGAAAACCGAACCACCCCTAGGGTCCCCTTAGCTACCAGGAGATCCCCTCCAACTATTCGGTATTGGCACCCACTCGGGTTTATACAGAATTATTTCCGAAATTATTCCCGGTCAGACTGCTTCCAGCGTCCTTAATCTCATCTCGAGATGCTCATCAATCTCTTGCCCTCTTCCCTGAACATCCAAGTCCCGAGGCACTCCTAGCTGCCAATTCGGTAATTTCATTAATTAATTTATCGAGATTGACCCTTGGGCTTTCCAGACCACCTGAGGTCCTGACAAAATAATCCAAAAATTATTTATTTTCAACACCATGTAATACCGGGTATTATATTTGGTGACCCATATATATAGATTAATTAACGGAATAATAATTTAAAAATTATTAATATCAAAATTATTATTAATATCTTATTAGAGATGGTAGTGAATTAAATTATTTGTTAATATATTTTACCCATTTTAAAAATTATGAATATATCTAACAAGTTTAAGATATTACTGATGATTCCACGTTATCTCCACAACACTCTCTCTATTTCTTCATTGCATTTATATGTTTTTTTTTTTATAGCAATGGAAAGTTGTAGGTTACTTAGTTTTGTAAATAAAATTTAGATAATTATAAAAATTTAATGTAGCGATAAAATAAATTAAAATAATTTTTGAAAATAGGGGTTTTCTCCTCTATCGTAATATCCAACGATAATAATAGCTTTTCCGACTATGGTAGGGGTGTGTGATTAGCTTTTGTTGTTTTTTCCCTCGCTTACAACACTAGTAAGAGGGTGTTTGACTTACTGGTTTTACGATTTATAAGCTCTAGTAAAATGGTGTTTGACTTACCTGTTCAACTTATAAGCTACATAACTTATTTAATAACCCATTTGTTAAAATTTAAGAATTTAAATGCTATCAAACTTATAAACTAGTTTAACAGTATTTTCAATAACCTACACTCTCAATTTTTTCAAATAACCTATTGATAGCTTATTTCATTGAGTAAGTCAATTACCAATTTGCCTTCAAACAATTTAACTATTTCCAACACATTACCCTCTCATCTCTGTGCCTTTCATCATTGCAGCTTCCTTATTCGGCCGTCGCCTCCTCTATTGTTCGTCATCTTACATCTATCGTTTGTCGCCACCATCGCTTGCTCTATCATCCGTCATCGTCGCCTCCATCATCCACCACCCACTACCTCCTCCTCCATCTCTCTATCTCTCCATCTCTCTCTCTCTCTCTCTATATATATATATATATTTAACTTGTATATATATTACATTAACATTTTTATGAATTAAACTTAAATTTAAGTATAAAGCATTACATTAATATATTTTTTTAATAATTATGTATAATTTATCAATATTTATTGTAACAATTTTTTCAGTTGAATATCAATTTATAATTTTTTATTAAAAATTAATATTTTTATAAATTTTATTTGTATTATTCAGTAATATGTCTATTTTTATTTTTTCTGTTAAGTTATGATAGATTATCAAATCTTTCAAATGAAACACATAACTATATAAATGATAGATCAAATCACATTTAACTAAACATGTTATCAACTTAAACGCTACCTAGTTTTTAAGCTTTACACAACTTATAAGCTATAAAAAAAATGAAAAAGCAACTGAATTCCTAAATAGTGAACACTAGTTCTTCACTCGTGCGTTGCACGGAAAATGAATTCACAAACGGATGGCGTGCTTTTGGAGCACCTTTTGCCTCAGACTTTGATTTCAATTGGAATTGTTCCTTTTTCTATTTCATGTACCTGTTTTGTATTCTTTTTATGTTGTTTTGATCCTGTCGTGTGTGGATCTTGAGTATCTGTTTCCGCCTATGTGATTATTGTGTTCTCTAGGGTATGCCCTAGATTGTGTTCTGTATAGACATTTTAGTTCTATCTATATATATCTCTACTTAAAAAAAAAAATAGTTTTATTAGATTGTAAATATCATAAGAAATGAAATTTATAATAAGATTAAATATTATAAATTTTGGAAAACTTATTTGATTACAACGTTTGTGGTTGAGTTTGTTTGTTCTTCTTCTTTATTACATATTAGTATTTTTAAACCATTTCGACTTGTAATTCTAGATACAACTATGTATAACTAACCATGACTGAATATTGGTTTTTTCAAATAAAGTCCTACATGCAACAATGATTTTCCCTGACTTTTGTTTGATGATCATAGCGTAGGATACAATCAAAGGAAATTGTATTCTCTGAAACTTGAACGACAATATTGAATCCGATGGAGTCAATAACATCCTTTGAATGAAAACCTTATGTCCTGATACACATTTTTCAATATTAGATAATAGAGCAGTCCATGCGTAAAAATCGAACAATCCAGAATCTGAATATTGCGTAACACATTTTCAGAGTGATTCAATAACACGATTTTAACTAGAAGGAATATAACTTCTTGAAAGAAAAAAAAAAAAACTAAAGGCAACTTTTTTGCAGTGCAATAATATTGAAAATATGGATTTTGATTTATACTATTGAAATTTAATTTATGCAATAATAACAATATATTGAAAATAATGAAAATATTAAAAAATATGGACAATTTTTTTATGACTTAATTAATAGTTTTAAATTGTCTATTCATATTTCTCAAAAATAATATTTATTTTTGATTGATTGAGTGATTAATTGATAAGAAGATATGACATAAAATATTTATTTTTGATTAATTAATTACATTGAAAAACCGATTGGTTATTACTGATACACGTTTTTCAATTTTCAATATCAGATAATAGAGCAGTCAATACATGAAAATCGAACAGTCTATGATCTGAATATTGCATAACACGTTTTCAGAGGTATTCAATAACACGTTTTTAATTGGAAGGAATATTACTTTCTAAAAAAAAAAAACTAAAGGCAACTTTTTGGCGAAGAAACTATGTAATAATATTGAAAATATGAATTTTGATTTATACTATTGAAATTTAATTTATTCAATAATAATAAATTATTAAAAATATTGAAAACATTAAAAAATACGGACGATGTTTTAAGACTTAATTAATAGTTTTAAGTTGTCTATTCATATTTCTTAGAAATAATATTTATTTTTGATTAATTAATTACATTAAAAAATCCATTGGTTATTACTAATGCACGTTTTTTAATTTTCAATATCAGATAATAGAGCAGTTTATATGCGAAAATCGAACAGTCTATGATTTGAATATTGCATAACACGTTTTCAGAGAGATTCGATAACACGTTTTTAATTGGAAGGAATATTATTTCTTGAAAAAAAAAATTGAAGGCAACTTTTTGGCGAGAAACTGTGTAATAATATTAAAAATATGGATTTTGATTTATACGATTAAAATTTAATTTATGCAATAATAACAAAACATTGAAAATATTGAAAACATTTAAAAAATATGGACGATTTTTTATAATTTAATTAATAGTTTAAGTTGTCTATTCATATTTTTCAGTAATAATATTTATTTTTAATTAATTGAGAGATTAATTGATGAGAAAATATAATAGAAAATATGTATTTTTAATTAATTAATAACATTGAAAAATTCATGCAAATTTAATACAAATTTTCGAGGCAATTTTTGGATGAGAAACTATTTGCAAAAACTCTGTTACTTTAATATATATTAAGATTTCTATTTTTATTACTTGAGTAAAGCTTTTTGTTAGAGGTCATTTTTTTTTTCGGGATTTGGATAACTCGTCTTTCATCTGAATTAAGTGTCATAGAAAACCTTGTTCCGTTTGATAGAGACTAATAATTGAAACAAACCTGAACTCGTGCAATTAATAATTGTCATATACAGTTATAAGTATACAATTATAAGTATGCCTTTTGAAATTGTTCATTTAGTGGGTTTATTCTTTAGAAATTCCGTCTACTTCGAATTATGTTTATTAATTTGTGCACATTCATTCCACATCTTTGTGTTGTATGTTGATGTAGCTTTCCTGATTTGCAGGCAGAGAACAGCAGCGAAGTGGTTGTAGCCACAACTTCCAAGGATAGGACACTTAGGCTGTGGAAGGTACTTGTAGATGCTGCCACTTTAAAAATAAAAAAATTTACTTCCCTATCAACTAAAGTTCCCTTGCCCGGCCCCCTAATATTGTGAATTTTCCTTTTACAAGTTTGGTGTAGAATCCTTGGATCATCCTACAAAGGTTGGAGCTTATAAAATTCTGCAGGGGCATACTGAACCTGTACAGAGTGTTGCAACACGGCCATCTGGAGGTATGGTATCATTTATCTTCTTCTCCTAACTTTATTTTGTTCGCTACAATTAATTTGGTATATGTTCAGGTTCTTGGGACAGCAGAATCAATTTGTGGCAGACACATGAACTTGGTGAATGAAGTGATCTGGTAACAATTAAGAGGAGAAAAATGGATAATGAAGAAGATGAGGAATCTCAATCAGAGGTACAATGATTTCAGGGATTAGGGAACTTCATTGTTTTGAACTTCTATGACATCCAAATGCAGAAATTCATCTGTAGCATACTAGAAAGTATGGTTTGCTTTAGTACGGTGTGTGTGTGTGTGTATAATGTATATATTTCCACCGTTATATATAATTTGGATTCAAAACTTGAATTGATGTGAAGTTCATAATCTACAAGTTCAATGGACATGCAAAATGCCATGAAAATGCTTAAATTGAGGGGGATCTGAGCTTTGAATTGATTAATGATTAGGATTGTTCTACGACAAATTGATTAGAAGGCTGTTTGGCTTAGCGGTTTGACCGCGTATAAGCTACATAAGCAGCTTTAAAGCTATACAACTTTCTATGATGAAGCATTTGGTAAGCATTAACAGCTTTAACCCTGTATAGCTTATCAGCTGTTTTAATAGTGTTGCTAGAAGCTGCTGCCCCCAGCTTTGGGAAAAAAAGCTAGAGAGTTGATCAAGAAAAATACCATTTTGCCCTTTGTTACCGTTGCATCTTCTTCCCCTCTTCCCCAAACCTCTGTCTCCCATCATCTTCTCCCATCTTCTCTAGAAGGTTTGCCATTAACGTGCTGCTGCCGTCGCCCCTCCGCCATTACCGCGCTGCCGCCGTCGCCGTCGTCCAGCCTGAGCTGCCGCAAGCAGCCTCGTGTTGGTGGGTCCCGCCATCGCAACATCTGGTTCCATATCCGCTGCCTAGCGCCGTCGATTGACCCTCCTCCATTACCGCCATCTCCATAGCCCATCTCGGCCGACGCTTCCCTCCTCCTTCTCCAGATCCGCCGTCGCCGTCGCCTTGTGGGTCGCCTCCTCGCTCCGCCACTGTTCTTCTTCATGCAGCGTATATATATATATGTATATATATATAACACAAATAATATATATTATTATTATTATATATAATATATATAGAAATATTGTATTAATATATTTTTAATAATTATGTATAATTTGTTCACATTTAATAATAAAATTTTACATCATTCAACATTATGTCTATTTTGGTCTTTTGGTCAAATTTTAATAGTTTATCCGCTCTTTCAAACCAAACACATAAATATTAATTGATAGCTTAAAAGTATATTTATCCAAACACATTATCAGCTTAAACACTATCTAACTTTTAACTTGAAAGTTAAATACCTTAAAAGCTATGAAAAAAATCAATGAGCCAAATAGCCTCTAGGACATACAAAGATGTTGCAAATTAATTTCCATTTGATCTTGCTTGTTTTGGTTATTGGTTTCTAACAATAACAGATATAAGAGGTTTTATTAAGTGAAAGTAGTAATAAAACCTAGGAATCTTTATTTGAGGTGCTTCCCCACGCACTATCTTTTTTTGATGATGAATTCATTGTTTTATTCTGCCTTTTTATTACATTATATTAATTTAAATGCTTTATTTAGTTTTTGATCTCTCTATATTAAATATTTTAGTGCTTTTACATTACAACTCATATTTTCCTGTCTCATACAAGGAGAGGCTCTCTCTACACTGGTGGGTTGTATCCAGTGTGTGTCTTCTGTGGTTTGCCCACAAAATGAAACAATATATTCTGGCTTATTCAAATCTAAACAATACAATAGCAGCACACAAGTCTTCCTCAACTCTTCTGTGTGGTATTATTTTTTAGTTTACCATCGCTGATGCATTTGCATTTATAATTAACACACTCAGGAACAGCATTGAAGTCGTCACAGAAGCAGTCATCATCAACATAACAACTTATAGACATTGCGGTTTGGAAAACACCTGCAATCACATATGTATAGTTGTGAGGATGCCAAACTTACACAGGCGCATATGATTTATGCATTATCTCAAGTTGAGAGACTAACCAGAGACGGCTGCAAATAAGAAGATAACTAGGAAAATCTTGTTGAAAACAGCCTTGGCCATGTCTTTTGTTTGTAAATTGGCAAGAAACAAAGAGAAATTGGATTCCTTTTATGCTTGTTATACACTCTTTCTGCAGTGAGTCCCCCTTTACATATATACATAGAAGAAGGAAACGTGGTGGAGCTTTGGAGATGTATTTGGTCTATAGTGCATTAATTTTCTATACATATGGCAAAGAAACGGACAAATTCCCCTTTCTTAATGAGGTTTTATTGCATAACCTTTGAAGTTACAAAGCTTTGTTCTAATAATCCTTTAAAAAGTGCTTGAATTAAGTGAATATACAATCCTCATTTACTGTATTTATGTGAATCGGTTACATTCTTTAATTGTATTTGTGAAGAGAGGAAAAAAAAAAAAGGATCGTTGAACCGATTCCTTGACAAGTGATGTCAAATTGGATGCCTAAGAAATGGTCTCAAACTTTCAGGAGAGCTGCTTGTTTCAATATATAGAATCTCTGAATACAAAAATTTTTCTATTTAGAAAAGGAAAAATTTATAGTGCAACCCATCAAGGATCGAACCCTTGTGTCATCTAGGTGACATTGTTAAATAGCTACATGTGGCATGGGATGATGGCCCTGATGGGTGGCTAGTGATGGTGTAAGAGCTGAACTGATTGAATATGGGATCATTCAATTAGAAGATGGGATGTTGAAACTGGCAAATATTCAGTAAACATGGTGTGTGAGAATGACCTCATGCTGGCTTTCCTTCGTTCTGTGCTTGCTTGTGGCTTTATGAACCCTTCATTTGCATTAAAATTTGATTATATGTTCATTAATGAAATTGTGTGAGAAGCCAATTATTACTTATAATAGGCAATTGACATGAAAAATCTCTGGTGCTACAAGCAGTCATTATGAAAGTGATCCCAGAGCAGTCAGATAACTAACCTTAAAAAAATTTCTATCCCATCCTTTTCCTGATAGTTGCCATAAAAACTCTTGACTATGATTAATATTGATCTTATTCTTTAGCATAGAGCTTTTAGACTTATTTTTTAAATTCCTCAACCCAACTCAAGCAACTAATTTAAAGCATGCACCAAATTTTTGATTGCATGGTCCGAATCCTATCTTCTTCTCCACGGGTGTTGCTTTGCTGTTATGGTTGGCAGCAGGGGCGGATCTACATATGTTTGAGGGTAGGCAACTGCTCCCCCCCCTCCCAAACTTCTAAAACTCGACTTGGGGCAGATCTACATATGTCAAATTTAGTATACAGACTTGGGACTTTTTGGCCCCCAACCTAAGTTCCTGACTCCACCACTAGTTAACAGTATTTATCACACAACTTGAGAATGTAATCTATTTTTTCTCGTTGTGAGGTGAATCATTAATCATATAAAACACATTTCCGTTGGACTGCTGATAATCAGTTGTCAATCCAATTCAAGTCATGGTTTCATTTAGTTTCTACATCATATCCTTTGAAATTTCAGTACAAACATAGACATAATGCAAGCAATGCCACTCCTTGCTTTCCCCGTTAACATTTAACGTTTTCTTCTTCTTCAACTTAAAAAGAAAAAAAGAGCGTCCCAAAAGCGCAACAATGCTTCCAGCTCTACTACAAAGAGTTGTGCCTTACGGCTGCTTGCTTACTTAATTACATTGAAAAACCTATTGGTTATTACTGATGCACGTTTTTCAATTTTCAATATCAGATAATAGAGCAGTCTATACACGAAAATCGAACAGTCTATGATCTGAATATTGCATAACACGTTTTCAGAAAGATTCGATAACACGTTTTTAACTGGAAGGAATATTACTTCCTGAAAAAAAAAAAAAAACTAAAGGGGACTTTTTGGCGAGAAACTGTGTGCAATAATATTGAAAATATGAATTTTGATTTATACCATTGATATTTAATTTATGCAATAATAACAAATCATTGAAAATATTGAAAACATTAAAAAATACGAACGATTTTAAGACTTAATTAATAGTTTTAAGTTGTCTATTCATATTTCTTAGAAATAATATTTATTTTTGATTGATTGAGGGATTGATTGATAAGAAGATATGACAGAAAATATTTATTTTTGATTAATTAATAACATTAAAAAATCCATTGGTTATTCTGATGCACGTTTTTCAATTTTTAATATTAGATAATAAAGTAGTCTATACGCAAAAATCGAACAGTCTATGATTTGAAAATTGCATACCACGTTTTCAGAGGAATTCGATAATACTTTTTAATTGGAAGGAATATTACTTCTTGAAAAAAAAAAATAATAAAGGCAACTTTTTGGCGTGCAATAATATTGAAAATATGGATTTTGATTTATACTATTGAAATTTAATTTATGCAATAATAACAAAACATTGAAAATATTGAAAACATTAAAAAATATGAATGATTTTTTATAACTTAATTAATAGTTTAAGTTGTCTATTCATATTTTTCAGTAATAATATTTATTTTTAATTAATTGAGAGATTAATTGATGAGAAAATATTTATTTTTAATTAATTAATAACATTGAAAAACTAATGCAAATTTAATAGAAATTTTAGAAGCGTTTTTTGGGCGAGAAACTGTTTGTATTACTTTAATAAATATTAAGATTTCTATTTCTATTACTTGAGTAAAGCTTTTTATTAGGGGTCCTTTTTTTTTTTTCCAGATTTGGATAGCTCGTCTTTCATCTGAATTAAGTGTCATAGAAAACCTTGTTCCATTTGATAGAGACTAATAATTGAAACAAACCTGAACTCGAGCAATTAATAATTGTCATATACAGTTATAAGTATGCCTTTTCAAATTGTTGATTTAGTGGGTTTATTCTTTAGAAATTCCGTCTACTTCGTATCATGTTTATTAATTTGTGCAGATTCATTCATCATCTTTGTGTTGTATGTTGATGTAGCTTTCCTGATTTATAGGAGCAGGGAGCAGCAATGAAGTGTTTGTAGCCACTGCTTCCAAGGATAGGACACTTAGGCTGTGGAAGGTACTTGTAGATGCTGCCACTTTAAAAATAAAAAAATTTACTTCCCTATCAACTAAAGTTCCCTTGCCCGGCCCCCTAATATTGTGAATTTTCCTTTTACAAGTTTGGTGTAGAATCCTTGGATCATCCTACAAAGGTTGGAGCTTATAAAATTCTGTTGCAGCACGGCCATGTGGAGATATGGTATCATTTATCTTCTTCTCCTAACTTATTTGTTGGACTAAGCGGAAGACTCAACAAGTTAGAATCTCAAACATATTCGGTAGAACAAGAAGCATAACAGAAACCATTAGCAACCAACACATAAACCCTAGGCAGAAATAAAAGAGCTGAAAAGCAAAACGAGGACATAAGAAATTTACCGTGGTTCACCCGAAATGGGCTACGTCCACGTTGAGCTCAGTAAGGAAAAGCTCACTGCACTATATCGAGTAGGGTTACAAGAATACGAATAAGTAAACTGTACATCAATGGTTCTTCTAACAAAACAGCCCCACAATCACCAAATACAGATTAGAAGCAAACCTAAGAACCAGAGATTACAACAAGAAGAGTAGTCTATACAGAGATAAACAGAGCTTACTCAAAGCGAAAAACCCTATCCTAATAATCCCCTTCTTTCTCTTTTCTTTCTTCGATCTTTCTGTGTTGTTCACCATCTTGAGGCACTGTACCATTTATATGAGATTTGAGCGGCTGGGATTGAGGTTAATAAAGGCAGCATCGATAGTCCTTAGATAATCGTAGAACACGATTAACAACAAAGGCAGAGAGGACAATCGAGAGAGGCATCGGGTAGAGCAAGGACAATCAAGGGGCGTCGGGTATCAGAAGGCGCCTTTAGGTTGCAAGCTGGCCATCCATCAGCCATCCACGTGGACTGCTGAGGTTGCCTAAAATGCCCTCCAAAAGACGACAGCATTTTGATGCTTCACCCACAACAATCTCCACCTTGAAGCATCAAGGGAAGAGAGAACCCAAATACTCAGAACATAGTGCAACATGCTTTCATTCCTTACCATCATCGCTCTGGTCAGTTGAAGGATCAACCGACATCAATGTGAAACAAATTCAAGCAAAGCTTAAACTTGGTGCAGTTAAAATCTTGGTTCCCACATCAGCTGGATTTTTCTCAGTAGATACCTTTTTAATCATCATAGTGCCATTTGCTATGAGTTCCCGGACAAAATGAAATTTTACCTCAATGTGCTTGGACCTCTCATGATAAACTGGATTTTTACTGAGATGGATAGCACTTTGACTGTCCGAGAACACCACCACCTTACTTTGAAGTAAATTGATTTCCTTCAGGAGGCCTTGAAGCCATGTGGCTTCCTTAAAGGCGTCAGTGATTGCCACATACTCTGCTTCGATGGAAGACAATGCAACCAAGGGCTGCAATTGTGACTTCCAACTGATGCAGTTACCTCCTATTGTGAAGAAGTAAGCTGTAGTGGATTTTCTAGAGTCTTTATCACTTGCAAAATCTGAGTCTACATACCCCACCAGATCAAGATTATCATATCTTATTTTATAACACAAACCAATGTCAATCGAACCATTTATATATCTAAACAGATATTTCAAGGCGTCCCAATGAGGTTTCCCAGGGTTTGACATGTATCTACTTAATAAGGAAATTGAATAAGCAAGGTCAGGCCTGGTACTAATCATAGAATACATAATGGTTCCTATGGCATTTGTATAGGGTATATTTTCCATATTGATGATTTCAGAATTTGTGGTGGGACACTGAGCTTTAGAGAGTAAAAAATAACCAGCTAAGGGAACTGAAACAGCTTTACAATTATTCATTCCAAATCTTTTCACAGCTTTTAACAAATAATCCTGTTGCTGAATTTTTAAACTGAAGTTGCTTCTATTCCTTTCTATTTTCATTCCTAGTATTTTCTTAGCATGCCCTAAGTCTTTCATGTCAAATTTCATATTTAACATAGACTTTAATTCACTGATTTTTGACTTGGATTTGCTAATTAACAATATGTCATCTACATATAGAAGCAAATAAATAGGAATTTAAGAAATGGTGAAATAGAAGCAATTATCATATTGGCTTCTAACAAAGCCAATTTCAGAAACAAATTGGTCAAATTTCTTATACCACTGTCTAGGTGAGTGCTTTAGACCATACAAAGATTTCTTCAATAAACAGACATGCTGAGGTTTAGTGGGGTCAGTGTACCCCATTGACTGGACCATATAGATCTGTTCTTTCAAGTCACCATGCAGGAAGGCAGTTTTGACATCTAGTTGTTCGAGTTCTAAGTCAAATTGAACAGTAACAGCTAGCATTAAACGAATAGTTTTGAACTTGACAACTGGAGAGAATATTTCATTATAATCTATTCCCTCTCTCTGGGTAAAACCCTTTGCAACTAACCTTGCCTTGTACTTAATTGATTCAGAGGGTGACATACCCTTTTTTAGTTTGTACAGCCACTTACATTGTATTAATTTTTGATCCTTTGGTCTGGGAACAAGTTCCCAAGTCCTATTTGCAGCAAGGGATGACATTTCTTCATCCATAGCTTGCTGCCATTTAACACTGTCTTGAGAGTTGACAGCCTCCTCAAAAGTATAAGACTCACTATCCCTCAACTCATACCCAGCAACTAGGGCACAGTAAACTAAATCTGAATATGCATATCTTGAGGGTGGTCTTACTGCCCTTCTGCTCCTATCCCTAGCTAATTGATTGTCACTTAGATTTTGTTGAGGAACACTAGTTTGTTCCTCCTCAACCTCAGGGTTTTCTGATTGTTCCTCTTGATCAGAATTTAGATAAGAGGTATGGTCAGTGGGAGAAGGTTCATTTCCCAAATCTGGTTCACCTGTGGTCGGAGTACCAGATGTGTTATTTCCCACAGCTGGTTGCTCCACCTGAATCTGAGTATCTCCTATAATAGTATGATCATCTAGATTTCTGTTATCAACAGACATTTTTGTGTTTGTTATCTTACAAGGGAATTTAGACTCGTTGAATATGACATCTCTACTAATAATTATCCTAACTCCACCTGAATTCCTATCCCACAATCTATATCCCTTAGTGCCTTCTTGATATCCTACAAACACACATTTTTTGGATCTGGGTTCTAACTTTCCTTCAGATTGTTGAGCATATGTCTCACATCCAAAAACTCTTAAGTATTCAAAGTTTACTCTCTTACCAGACCATAGTTCTTCAGGGCATTTGAATTTTAGGACTGTTGAAGGGCTCCTATTAATTAAATAAGATGCAGTCGACAGGGCTTCAGCCCAAAAAGTTTTAGGCATTCCTGAGGTAAAGAGAAGGCACCTAACCTTTTCAAGTAAGGTCCTATTCATTCTTTCAGCCACCCCATTTTGTTGGGGTGTATTTCTGACAGTCTTATGCCTAAGTATGCCTTGTGAATTACAGTATGCATCAAATTCTCTATTGCAAAATTCCAATCCATTGTCAGTTCTTAACACCTTAATTCTTTTATCAGTTTGGTTTTCCACTAAAGTTTTCCATGTTTTGAATTTTTCTAGTATCTGATCCTTGGTCTTTAGAAGAAATACCCAAACCTTTCTTGTGTAATCATCTACAATGGAAAGAAAGTACCTGTTACCACCATGAGAGGGAACCTGGGATGGACCCCACAAATCAGCATGCAGGTATTCTAGGCATACCTTCGCCAGGTGAGTCCCTTGATGGAAACTCAACCTGTGTTGCTTGCCCATAATACATGGTTCACAAAAATCCAAAGATCCAGTAGACATTGATCCAAGGTAACCTTGGTTTTTCAGTGCCTGCAGGCCTTTCAGGCTCATGTGACCAAGTCTCAAGTGCCACATATCTGTCTCATCAGATTTTATAATGCAAGCAGAATGTATATTAACAGAGGGATGATAGCAACCATTTAAGATATACAAACCATGTTTCTTAGAGCCGGACATGATTAGATTATCATCTTTAAGAACATGCATAAATCCATTTTCTGCTTTATATAGGAAACCTAACTCATCTAGTATGCCTAATGAAATTAAGTTTCTTTTCAAGTCTGGTACATACCTCACATCAGTTAGGATTCTCACTTTGTTATCATGCAGTTTTAAAGGTATATTACCGATTCCTTGTATACTACATGATTCATTATTTCCCATATAGACTGTACCAATTTCCCTTTGATTAAAGTTTTGAAACCATTCCCTATTAGGGCACATGTGAAAGGAACATCCGAAATCCATTACCCATTTATTTTCAATAGATGAGCTAGAGACAGTAAGGACTTCAGCTAGACAGTTTGAACTACCTGCATTTACATTAATGTTACCCCCTTGTTTCTGTTTTCTAATAAAGTCATAGCAATACTTTTTAATGTGTCCCTCTTTACCACAGTGGTAGCATTTCCATTTTGATTGTTTCGGTTTTCCCTTCTTATCCTTTTTCTTTCCTTTAAACCCTGTACCACTAGATTGATCACTATTTCCTATGTAGTTCTTTTTATCATTTTTAGCCTTTACAAACAAATTGTTGCCAGACTTCTTTGTTGTGTTTAGTTCAAGCTTTCTTGCTTTAACACCCGAGATTACAAGATCTAAGCTAGGAACTATTCCAGTATAACGTAATGCATGTTTAACAACATCATATTCATCAGGCAAAGAGTTTAATAAAATCATGGCCTCACTAGTGTCTCCTAGTGCTTGGTCAGTACCTCTTAACAATAGAGCTAATCTAGTGAATTCATCTATATTTTCATCCATTGATTTAGAGGTATCCATTTTAAAGTTAAACAACATGCCTTTTAAATATACAAGATTAGGAGCAGTCATCACAGAAAACAAAGAATCAAGTTTATTCCAGAGATCTATAGGGTTAGATATACCATCTACCTTCCTTATAACACTGTCACCAAGGTGAAGAAAAGTGAGGTTGTATGCTTCCTCCCTAATCTCCACAGTGTGAGCAATCTGGTTTATAGACCATTTCCGATCATCTGGTTCCAGTGCAATAAGCACTTTGTGATGAGAGAGCAGAACCCTCATCTTCTTTTTCCAACTACCGAAGTCTCCTTTCCCGTCAAATATTCCGATTTCAAATCGGGTGGATGACATCTTCGCTTTGCACGAAGGTAACCTAGACCTCTAATTTAAGATTCTCTTAGCACACACCCACTGACCGAGAATCGAAGAAACCCTAGAGTCTCGGTTTACTCTACAGAATGAAAGTCACAGACACCCAAACACAGAAACCCTCAAGCTCGAATTCTGACTCAACCTTAGAGCACGATTTATGAAACCGAGCTCTGATACCACTGTTGGACTGAGCAGAAGACTCAACAAGTCAGAATATCAAACATATTCGGTAGAACAAGAAGCATAACAGAAACCATTAGCAACCAACACATAAACCCTAGACAGAAATAAAAGAGTTGAAAAGCAAAACGAGGACACAAGAAATTTACCGTGGTTCACCCGAAATGGGCTACGTCCACGTTGAGCTCAGTAAGGAAGAGCTCACTGCACTATATCGAGTAGGGTTACAAGAATACGAATAAGTAAACTGTACATCAATGGTTCTTCTAACAAAACAGCCTCACAATCACCAAATACAGATTAGAAGCAAACCTAAGAACTAGAGATTACAACAAGAAGAGTAGTCTATATAGAGATAAACAGAGCTTACTCAAAGCGAGAAACCCTATCCCGATAATCCCTTTCTTTCTCTTTTCTTTCTTCGATCTTTTTGTGTTGTTCACCATCCCGAGGCACTGTACCATTTATATGAGATTTGAGCGGCTGGGATTGAGGTTGATAAAGGCAGCATCGATGGTCCTTAGATAATCATAGAACACGATTAACAGCAAAGGCAGAGAAGACAATCGAGAGAGGCATCGGGTAGAGCAAGGACAATCAAGGGGCGT
This sequence comes from Diospyros lotus, assembly GCF_014633365.1. Lineage (NCBI taxonomy): Eukaryota > Viridiplantae > Streptophyta > Magnoliopsida > Ericales > Ebenaceae > Diospyros > Diospyros lotus. The sequence continues at coordinate 34,013,241 of NC_068350.1, forward strand.
CGGGTATCCGAAGGCGCCTTTAGGTTGCAAGCTGGCCATCCATCAGCCGTCCACGTGGACTGCTGAGGTTGCCTAAAATGCCCTCCAAAAGACGACAGCGTTTTGATGCTTCACCCACAACATTATCGTTATTGTGTCATGCATAAATTTGATGTAGAAAATGGGGCTCACTCATGCACTTTATTTTGTTTGCTACTATTAATTAGGTATGTTCAGGTTCTTGGGACAGCATGATCAATTTGTGGCAGACACGTGAACTTGGTGAAGGAAGCGATTTGGTAACAATTAAGAGGAGAAAAATGGATAATGAAGATGAGGAATCTCAATCAGAGGTACAATGATTTCAGGAATTTGGGAACTTCATTGTTTTGAACTTTTATGGCATCCAAATCCAGAAATTCATCTGTAGCATACTAGAAAGTATGGTTTGCTTTAGTACAGTGTGTGTGTGTGTATAATATATATATTTCCACCGTTCTATCTAATCTGGATTCAAAACTTGAATTGATATGAAGTTCATAATCTACAAGTTCAATGGACATGCAAAATGCCATGAAAATGCTTAAATTAAGGGGGATCTGAGCTTTGAATTGATTAATGATTAGGATTATTCTACGACAAAGATGTTGCAAATTAAGTTCCATTTGATCTTGCTTGTTTTGGTTATTGGTTTCTAACAATAACAGATATAAGAGGTTTTATTCAGTGAAAGTGAAAGTAGTAATAAAACCTAGGAATCTTTATTTGAGGTGCTTCCCCATGCACTATCTTTTTTTATCTTTTTTTTATGATGAATTCATTGTTTTATTCTGCCTTTTTATTACATTATATTAATTTAAATGCTTTATTCAGCTTTTGATCTCTCTACATTAAATATTTTAGTGCTTTTACATTACAACTCATATTTTCCTGTCTCATACAGGGAGAGGGTCTCTCTACACTGGTGGGTCATACCCAGTGTGTCTTCTGTGGTTTGCCCACAAAATGAAACAATATATTCTGGCTTATTCAAATCTAAACAAAACAGTAGCAGCACACAAGTCTTCCTCAACTCTTCTGTGTGGTATTATTTTTCAATTTACCATCGCTGATGCATTTGCATTTATAATTAACACACTCAGGAACAGCATTGAAGTCGTCACAGAAGCATTCATCATCAACATAACAACTTATAGACATTGCGGTTTGGAAAACACCTGCAATCACATATGTATAATTGTGAGTATGTCAAACTTACACAGGCGCATATGATTTATGCATTATCTCAAGTTGAGATACTAACTAGAGACGGATGCAAATAAGAAGATAACTAGGAAAATCTTGTTGAAAACAGCCTTGGCCATGTCTTTTGTTTGTAAATTGGCAAGAAACAAAGAGAAACTGGATTCCTTTTATGCTTGTTATACATACTCTTTCTGTAGTGAGTCCCCCTTTATATATAAGCATAGAAGAAGGAAACGTGGTGGAGCTTTGGAGATGTATTTGGTCTACAGTGCATTAATTTTCTATACATATGGCAAAGAAACGGACAAATTCCCCTTTCTTAATGAGGTTTTATTGTCTTAAACCCTTCAATTTTGCATAACCTTTGAAGTTACAAAGCTTTGTTCTAGTTAATCCTTTAAAAAGTGCTTGAATTAAGTGAATATACAATCCTCATTTAGTGTATTTATGCGAATCGGTTACATTCTTTAATTGTATCTATGAAGAAAGGAAAAAAAAAAAAAGGATCGCTGAACCGATTCCTTGACAAGTGATGTCAAATTGGATGCCTAACAAATGGTCTCAAACTTTCAAGAGAGCTGCTTGTTTCAATATATAGAATCTCTGAATACAAAAAATTTTTTACTTAGGAAAGGAAAAATTTATAGTGCAACCCATCAAGGATCGAACCCAACTCTATCGTTGTAATACCCTAACAAATGATATCAAGGCCGAAGGCCTGGCAGTTACTTGTGTCATCTAGGTGACATTGTTGAACAGCTACATGTGGCATGGGATGATGGCCTTGATGGGTGGCTAGTGATGGTGTAAGAGCTAAACTGATTGAATATAGGATCATTCAATTAGAAGATGGGATGTTGAAACTGGCAAAGATTCAGTAAACATGGTATGTGAAAATGACCTTATGCTGGCTTTCCTTCGTTCTGTGCTTGCTTGTGGCTTTATGAACCCTTCATTTGCATTAAAATTTGATTATATGTTCATTAATGAAATTGTGTGGGAAGCCAATTATTACTTATAATAGGCAATTGACACGAAATATCTCTGGTGCTACATATTTTTAGCACTCAACTACAAGCAGTCATTATGAAAGTGATCCCAGAGCAATCAGGCAACTAACCTTAAAAAATTTGTATCCCATCATTTTCCTGATAGCTGCCATAAAAACTCTTGACTATGATTAATATTGATCTTATTCTTTAGCATAGAGCTTTTAGACTTATTTTTGAAATTCCTCAACCCAACTCAAGCAACTAATTTAAAGAATGCACCAAATTTTTGATTGCATGGTCCGAATCCTATCTTCTTTTCCACGGGTGTTGCTTTGCTGTTATGGTTGGCAGCAGGGGTGGATCTACATACATCTGTTTGAGGGTAGGTAATTTCTCCCCTCCCAAACTTCTAAAACTTGATGTTGTGTATATATCACACCACTAGTTAAGAGTATTTATCACACAACTTGAGAATGTAATCTATTTTTGATAGAGAGCCAGTTTTGTTGGGTGGCAATTAGTTGCTTATTATGTTAGAGAGAGGTTGGATAGAGTAAGATGATGATGATACGCTTAGAAGTCAGTTCTTTTTTATGATTTTGAAACTGAAGTGTTAGTTAAGTTTAGTTGCAATGATGTTGATGCATGTACTCTGTTGTGTTGTTTCAAATAAATCCAAACCTAGCGCCATTTTACACTCTGTTGTGTTGTTTTAAATACAACATTCAATATCGAACTCGTCCAGTTGTGTTGTTGGTGCTTTAGATGCTGCTTATTAAAGTTGAATTATACTCTCTTTGTTCAACTAAATATGCCCCTTTGAAGGACTGGTACTTTGATGGGATTAATTAACAAATATCACTATAACTGAACTATATTTGGACAACCATTTGAAGGATATCAGCACAACAATATCCGGAACATATATATATATCACTAGCTTTTGATGGCAATATCGGGAACATATATATATATCTCCCGAATCGATTCGGGCGATCGATAAAGAAGGGTACCCGGGCTTCCTTCCACCTTGCAGTCAGTACTCCTCTTTGCCGACGACCCAAAATCCGCAATCTTCACGTTGTTCCTGCCACCTTTAGACGGGAAGACAAGAATGTTGCCCTGTTTAACATCGCAATGAACGTAGCCTTTTCCATGCATGTAGCTCAGGGCTTCGAGGATCGTACAAGTGTTTTCTGCAATGTCAGATTCCGGCAAGTGCCCTCCACTTTGTCTGATCAGATCCCCGAGGGAACCTCCAGGAGCAAACTCGAGTAACATGTCGTACACCCTCTTGCCGTCCTCGACAGTGACATCTTCGCCAAAACAGCGAACGATTCCAGGGCAATCGCACAGTTCGTACAAGATCTTGGCTTCTTTCTGAAGCGATGAGGAGTTCTTGAAATCCCCAGACTTCACCACCATTGCAGGGATGTGCAGTGAGTCCTTGGGGACTACAAGAAAATCATAATTTAGTGATGGGGGCCCACCCGTCACTAATTTATGACGGGTTTAGTGACAAAAATTTGTCACAAAAAACATGGCACAAAATTTAGTGACGGGACTGCAATGCCCATCATTGATTAGTGACGGGCGTGCCTTGCCCGTCACTGATTAGTGACGGGACTGCAATGCCTGTCACTGATCAATGACGGGCCTGCCTTGCTCGTGACTGATCAGTGACGGGCCTGCCATGCCCATCACTGATCAGTGACGGGACTGGCACTACAAAAAAATTGATTTTTAGCGGCTGTTTTTTTGCGGCGATTTTTAAAATCGCCACAAAATACTATTTTAGCGGCGATTTTTTTTAACATTTTGCGACGGTTTTTAAAAACCGTCGCAAAATTCATTAAAACATTCAATTTTGCGGTGGTTTTCAAGAAACCGTCGCTAATTTTAGAAAATAATTAAATAATTAAAAAATAAAATTGAATTTAGCAGTGGTTTTTGAGAAACCGTTGCTAAATTAAAAAATAATTAAATAAATCAAAATTAAAATTAAAATACATTTGCGACGGTTTTGAAAAATCACCGCAAAATTCATGAAAAATTTAATTTAGCGACGGTTTCAAAAAACCGCTGCTAAATTAAAAAAAATTAAATAATTTATAATTAAAATTAAATTAACATTTGCAGCAATTTTTAGAAACCACCACAAAATTCATTAAAAAATTTAATTTAGCGGCGGTTTTGAAAAATCGCCGCTAAATTAAGAAAAATAAATAATTTATAATTAAAATTAAATTAACATTTGCGGCGGTTTCCAAAAATCACCGCAAAATTCATTAAAAATTTTAATTTAGCGGCAGTTTTTAACCGCCGCTAAATTTAAAAATAATTAAATAATTCAAACTTAAAATTAAATTGAATTAAATTAATAAAAGGAAATATAAAATCTTAAAAAGAAATTGAAAATTTAATTTAAATTAATTGAAAAATCTTTATATATATAAAAGTAGGATAGTCTTGAAAAAAGAAATTTTCTCCCAAAACTTGCATTAATTAATGATTTACAATTAACACTTATTGCATTAATAATTTACTTTTTGTAATTTGCATCTTTATATATATAAAAGTAGGATAGTTTTGAAAAAAAGAAATTTTCCTCCAAAACTTGCATTAATGATTTACAATTAATACTTATTGTATTAATAATTTGTATTTTGTAATTTGCATTAAATATACGAGTTTTTCAATGCTAATTGTTTTGTATTAAATTTGCATGAGTTTTATGAGAAATATTAATAGACAACTTAAACTATTAATTAAGTCATAGAAAATTATCCATTTATTTAAAATATTATTTTTATATCTTTATTCTATGTATATTTATATAATATTAAAATATGATAGTCAAATAAAGTATTTTGCCAAGTGTCAATCAATGGTGAATTTTTTCCCTCAAAAACTTGCATTAAATCAAAAGTAGTGATTAATTAATTATTAATTACTTTCATAATTATATTATAGTCTTGAAAATGTGATGTCTTAACAAATTCATAAAAAATTATTTAAGATTGTCAAACGCTAGGGTTTTTCAATGCTAATTAATATTTAAGGTATCACATTTTTAAGACTATGGAAGAAATCAAAATTAATTTTTTTAAAATTTGTTATTATTGAAAAAACTTTTTCTTACTCATATTTAAGAGTTTTAATTTATATTTATAATTATAATACAATAAATAGAAAATAATGAACATTTTTAAGTGGAAATATTTATTTATAAATAAATATAATATAATAAAAAAAATTTATAAGTATTTTCTCAAGTGAGCTATTTAATATGTTAATTATTTTTTAATATATTGAATGACAGTATATTGAATTAAAAGTGTTCTCCATTAGTATATTGAATAGTAAATAATTAAGTAAACTTAAATTTTTTCAACATGATTAAAGATTAAAAAAAAATTATAATTATCAATTCTGTTAAAATTATTTAAAATAATAATTTTATTTTTTTATTTTTAAATTAAACTCTACCATATATCACATGGGTTCACCACTAGTTAATTAAAAATTTAATTTAAAAATTAAAATAAAAATAAATTTAACAAAATTTTAATAATTTAAAAAATATATATTTTTTATTTTTAATCAATTAATTTAGTTAATTTAATTCAATTAATTTATTTTTAATTTATTCCTTTACTCTTTTAAAAAATAATAAATTAATTAATATTTTTTAATTTATATTAAAAATATAAAATATAATTATGGAAAGTAGTGGTTATTTTGGTATATAATTATTTTGGTAAATTAATTTATGTCAATTAGACAGTCGCGCGCCCACACATGCACAATGGAGGTCGCGGGTTTAAAACTCTAGGGAAGGGGAGGTTGGAAATTTAATTTCCAGCCTCGCAACGTGGCGCGCGGACATGCGGCCATGTGGCTGCGCGGCATAGGCGAGTCCAAGTGGGCGGGTCAGCGGATGGGAGAAATAAAAATTTTTAATTTTCTTTTAATTTTAGCGGCAATTTCAAAAACAGCCGCTAAAATTAAATTTTTTAATTTTTTTTTAATTTTTGCGGCGGTTGAAAAACTGCCGCTAAAATTAAAAATTTTAATTTTTTTTTATAATTTTCACAGCGGTTGAAAAACCGCCGCAATATATTTTATAAACCGCCGCTAAATCACTAATTTTGCGACGATTTTAAAATCGTCGCAAAAAATATGATTAGCGGCGGTTATTCCAGCGGTTGGTCAAAACTGCCGCTAAATGCTCCGCAACGGCTGATTTAGCGGCAATTTTGAAAAGCTCGGCTAAATCACTTTAACCGCTGCTAAATGCAAAAAAAATCGTCGCTAAATGCCAATTTTTTTGTAGTGTGACACACTTGCCACTAATTTAAGTTTAAAACCCCCCTCCCGAACAGCCATTCTCCCCCTTCCCCTCTCTGGTTCTCACTCCTTCTCACCCCCTATTCTGACGCCATTTCTCTATTCCCCCTTGGTTCTCTTGATTTTTCTGTAGTTGCTGTCTCCCACCGATATTGTTACTGCTCTGATCCCATTGCTGCCACTCTTTCAGTCAATGAAATAATTATATTGTGTTGTTTATTTTTATTTATTTTGTGCTGTTTAGTTTTAGTTATTTTGTGTTAGTTTAGTTTAATGATTATTTTGTGTTAGTTTAGTTGTAGTTATTTTGTTTTAGTTTACTTATAGTTATTTTGTATTAGTTTAGTTTAATTGTTATTTGTGTTTTTTTCACTTTTAATTAAAATATAATACTGTAATTTTAAATAAAATACATAGGAAATATTGATGTAATACTGTAATTTTTAATAGTTTACTTTTAAATGTAATACAGTTTACTTTTATTGTTATAAATAAAATATACACATTAAAAAATACAAAAAATTCTATTTGACATAAAATATTAAAAATAATAAATAAAATTTCAATTCAAATATTTAAAACTAACTTATGAAATAAATTAGATAATTATTTTAATTCAAATATGCAGGTAATTAAATACTAAAAATTAAAATAGTATTTAAGAAAAATATTATTTTTTTTTATAAAATATGTAGAGAACACTAATAGATTTTAAGATTTTTATCTAAAATAAAACAATAAAAAGAAGAAATAAAATTTCAATTCAAATATTGAGAATTAATATTATAAATTAGATAAATATTTATTTTATTTTATTTTAAAATTAAGTTTAATATTTTATATATATATTTTTTATTATTTTAAATGATCTGTGACGGGTATTCCCGTCATAGATCTGTGACAGGGCTCTGTACCCCGTCATAGATCTATGACGGGTGACCCGTCATAAATCTGCGACGGGATTGCTCAACCCCGTCACTAAAATTTTGTGACACCCTTTTTGTGACGGATTTTTACCTCGTCACTAAACCCGTCACTAAAAATTTAGTGATGGATTTTCTGTTTTTAGTGACAGATTTTTCCGTCACTAAAATCGTTTTTTCTTGTAGTTAAGGAACTGCCAGACTAACAGTGCCAAACGTGCCCTTTCCCAAACCTTGTTTCTTCACCCAAGAACCCATGGCTAATCGATCGATGATCTTCTTCTTGTTTCTTCAACAACTCTCTCTCTCTCTCTCTCTCTCTCTCTCTCGTTAATTAATAGAGATTAAAATGGCTTCTCTGGTGACCCATATATATAGATTAATTAACGGAGTAATAATTTAAAAATTATTAATATCAAAATTATTATTAATATCTTATTAGAGATGATAGTGAATTAAATTATTTGTAAATATATTTTACCCATTTTAAAAATTATGAATATATCTAACAAGTTTAAGATATTACTGATAATTCCACGTTATATATCTCCACAACACTCTCTCTATTTCTTCATTGCATTTATATGTTTTTTGTTTTTATAGCAATGGAAACTTGCAGGTTACTTAGTTTTGTAAATAAAATTTAGATAATTATAAAAATTTAATGTAGCGATAAAATAAATTTAAATAATTTTTGAAAGTAGGGGTCTTATCCTCTATCGTAATATCCAACGATAATAATAGCTTTTCCGACTATGGTAGGCGTGCGTGATTAGCTTTTGTTGTTTTTTCCCTCGCTTACAACACTTGTAAGAGGGTGTTTAACTTACCGATTTAACCGTTTATAAGCTCTAATAAAAGGGTGTTTGACTTATCGGTTCAACTTATAAGCTACATAACTTATTTAATTACGCTTTTGTTAAAATTTAAGAATTTAAACGCTGTCAAACTTATAAACTAGTTTAACAGTATTTTCAATAAGCTACACTCTCAATTTTTTCAAATAACCTGTTGATAGCTTATTTCGTTGAGTAAGTCAATTACCAATTTGTCCTCAAACAATTTAACTATTTCCAACACATTACCTCTCATCCATGTGCCTTTCATCATTGCAGCTTCCGTATTCGGTCGTCGCCTCTATCCCCGCCTTCTCCATTGTTCGTCTCCTTACATCCATTGTCTGTCGCCACCATCGCTTGCTCTATCGTCCGTCGTCGTCGCCTCCATCATCCACCACCCGCTACCTCCTCCTCCATCTCTCCATCTCTCTTTCTCTCTTTATATATATATTTAACTTATATATATATTTAACTTATATATATATATATTAATGTATTTAACATTTTTATGAATTAAACTTAAATTTAAATATAAAGCATTACATTAATATATTTTTTAATAATTATATAAAATTTATCAACATTTATTGTAACAATTTTTTCAGTTGAATATCAATTTATAATTTATTTTTAATAAAAATTAATATTTTATGAATTTTATTTGTATTATTCAGCAACATGTCTATTTTTATTTTTTTTTGTTAAATTCTGATAGATTATCAAATCTTTTAAATGAAACACATAACTATATAAATGATAGATTAAATCACATTTAACCAAATATGTTATCAACTTAAAAGCTACCTAGTTTTTAAGCTTTACACAATTTATAAGTATTAAAACTTATAAGCTATAAAAAAAATAAAAAAGCAACTGAATTCCTAAATAGTGAACACTAGTTCTTCACTAGTGCGTTGCACGGAAAATGAATTCACAAAGGGATGGCGTGCTTTGGAGCGCCTTTTGCCTCTGACTTTGATTTCCATTGGAGTTGTTCCTTTTTCTATTCCATGTACCTGTTTTGTGTTCTTTTTATGTTGTTTTGATCTTGTTGTGTGTGGATCTTGAGTATCTGTTTCCGCTTATGTGATTGTGTTCTCTAGGGTATGCCCTAGATTGTGTTCTGTATAGACATTTTAGTTCTATCTATATATATCTCTACCTTAAAAAATAAAAATTAGTTTTATTAGATTGTAAATATCATAAGAAATGAAATTTATAATAACATTAAATATTATAAATTTTGAAAAACTTATTTGAATACAACGTTTGTGGTTGAGTTTGTTTGTTCTTCTTCTTTATTACATATTAGTATTTTTAAACCATTCCGACTTGTAATTCTTGATACAACTATATATGTATATGTAACATCCCGTTCGAGCGATAGGAAGGAACGGAACAACTTATCATGATGGGCCTACGCGAACTTCCCAGGGGGGTCACCTATCCCTGGATTACCCTAGGTTAAGCACGCTTAACTTGGGAGTTCTTTGCCAACATTCAGCCCAAAAGGTAAACAGCTGGTATTGTTTCCTTTCTTACACTATCCTCGATATATACTAATCTCTCTGGGCTCTCGGGGTATTACAGTATAACTGACCATGACTGAATACTGGTTTTTTCAAATAAAGTCCAACATGCAACAATGATTGCCCCTGACTTTTGTTGATGGTCATAGCGTATAATACAATCAAAGGAAATTGTCTTCTCTGAAATATGAACAACAATATTGAATTCGATTGAGTACTCAATGAACAACAATATGTCCTGATACACATTTTTCAATATTAAATAATCGAGCAGTCCATGCATGAAAATCGAACAATCCAGAATCTGAATATTGCATAATATATTTTCAGAGTGATTCAATAACATGTTTTTAACTGGAAGGAATATAACTTCTTGAAAGAAAAAAAAAAAAAACCTAAAGGCAACTTTTTGGCAAGAAACTGTGTGCAATAATATTGAAAATATGGATTTCGATTTATACTATTGAAATTTAATTTATGCAATAATAACAACATATTGAAAATAATGAAAATATGAAAAAATATGGACAAATTTTTATGACTTAATTAATAGTTTTAAGTTGTCTATTTATATTTCTCAGAAATAATATTTATTTTTGATTAATTGATGAGAATATATGAAATAAAATATTTATTTTTGATTAATTAATTACATTGAAAAACCCATTGGTTATTACTGATGCACGTTTTTCAATTTTCAATGTCAGATAATAGAGCAGTCAATACACGAAAATCGAATAGTCTATGATTTAAATACTGCATAACACGTTTTCGGAGAGATTCAAGAATACGTTTTTAATTGGAAGGAATATTACTTTTTGAAAAAAAAAAAAAACTAAAGGCAACCTATAACACCCGGTGTTACCAGTGTTAAGAGAATAAGAAAGGAAGTGTGAAACTTCCAAAAATACCCTTGAGAAGGTGTTAGATCCTTGAGAATATTGGTGCCATATGAGAGGGGCATTTTGGTAATTTGGATAGTGAAGTCCAATAAAGGGCATTTTGGTAAATTAAAAATAATTCCTATGTGGAGATAGGTGTGTAGGTGAATTAAATCTCAATTTTGTATTTATGTGGAGATAAATGGGATTAATAATTCACAAAGAGTATTTTGGTAATCTTGGAATTAATTTTATAAAGGAATTTAATTATGGAATATTGGGAAAATGGTGGATATTCTATTATTTGAGAAAATAATTAATTTTCCTTATATTGGAGAATAAATGTGGTGATGCCACATGGATCGATGAGATTAGAACTTGGAAGCCAAAGTTAGTGTCTTGGAGTGACACGTGGCTTAATGTGGTCAAAGTTAAAAGAGGGAATTAATTAAATGCAAAAGATTTGAAATTAGTCTTTCAAGCATTAAAGGAGAGGCATGATAGTTTGGATTAAAAGAAAATCAAAAAAGAAATTAAATTAGTCATGCATTAATGCCTTGGAAAATATGGGATTTATTTAAATGCTTAAGAAATGATTTATGTCTTTCATGATGATGGGTTGAAAATAGTCAAAACAAATTAATTGAAAATAAAAAGGAAATTTCCAAGTGATCCAATGGTTGTGCTTGAGTTTTGGAAGTAGAATGTGTAAGAATTATCTTGTGACTCACATGATAATTAAGTAAATATCTCTTTGGATATTATGGTGTTTATCTAATGAGACAATCAAGTTCATTATCAGATATAATTGTATTAATCTAATAAGATAAATATAAAAATTTAATAAGATAATGGTCAATCCTAATTCTATTTGGTTTAGAAGATGTTAATGATAACTCCTAAGAGTCTTGATGGTAGACTACTTCTACTATTATAAATAGGGGTCTAGTCCTCTCCCTACCCAACACAATCAAAAGCATTACAGTTATATTATTTCATCATTACGGTTGAGGCCAAGGGGGAGAAATCAAATTCTGGCATTTCATCATCAGCTGGTATTTTTCATTACTGTATTTTCTCTTATGGATTCAGGTACGCATTTAATTACAGTTTATGTGATTTACATGAGTTTTACAATTATGGGCATTAATGATTAATTGTATGTTATGTTCATCATACAATATTATGGAAAAGAAGAAGAAGAAGAAGAAGAAGAAGAAGAAGAAGAAGAGAAGGAAGAAGAAGGAAAAAAAAAAAAAGAAGAAGAAGATGGAGTTGCAGGTCGCGCGGGAGGGAGGAGGAAGAAGAAGAAAGGGAGGAAAAAAAAAGAAAAAAAAAGAAAAAGAAAGAAAAGAAAAGGAAAAATAAATGGAAAAATATCGAAAAAATCCCAGAAAAATCCCAAAAGATAGGAAATTATATTTCGGTAATATCTCAGAGATTTTGGTAGGAAAAATTGTCCGGGCACGCTTTTCGAGATCAAGGCACGCATACCGAGGAAGTTAGAGATGCTAAGTTAAGGTGAGTAAAATTCCCTAGAAAATTCTAAAAATTCAAGAATATTATTTTATAAATTTTTGTAGTGAAATATTTGAGAAAATATTTTAGAAATACTTAGTTTGGATTTATTGAGGAAAAATAGGAAGAAATAGAAAGAAAATACTAGAAATTTATGGAAAAAATAGGTTTTAATATTTATTTAAATAATATGGTGATTAGGATGCTTTGAAGCTTGAATTGAAGTGGCTTGTGCGAATTTTGAGGTTGGCACGCAAATCGAGACAAGGTACGGATATCGAGGTAGCTCGATAAGCTTGAGAAGGTAAGTGGTACTCCCCAATTAAAGTTAGTTTATAGAAAATGCTTGGTTTGTAAGTGGTTTTATTCCTCGAAAATGTTTTCATCATATTGGCATGCCCTGATATGTATCCATCACCTAGACTGCATACATGACATGACTATGAAATGCATAAATACACGTTGATGTCGTTGATCACACGCATATGAGGCCGTAGGGAGTACGAATTGGCACCGCTGCCTTACCAAGGGTGCACCCATACACCCCGACTTCAATAGAGGTGGCCGCTAAAATGGTAGGTAGAATGAGGGTGCAATTGACACCTACGAGGTAAGACATTGCATACACACATGACATAGCATTATGTACCCTTACTTAGATGATTCATCATCTAACTTGGGTTTTGCCACTGGAATATTCAAACGTTCCAGGTGGAGACTGTAGCAGATTTGAGGATAAATGAGGCATGAAACGACACTTAGCAGAGAGAGTGTATGAAGAGTGAAATGTATGTTGTACAGCCCATGTATTTAAGTTCTACTACTTTAGATTCTGAACGTTTTGAGGAATGTTGAATTTATTTACGATTAATGTTAAGATATCAGGTTTCAATCATTGCTTCCTCATTTGATGTGTATAGTGATTCTCTTTCGAGAAAAAAAAAATGCATGGGAGTTTTGGGACGGATTCGAGGTATGATGTGGTTTAGCTTTAGTGTTAGAAAGAAAAAAATTTATTGTCCCGGAATTGTCCCAAGATATAACACGCCCGGGAAAGCGGGGTGTTATAGTCTCTACAAGTTTAAACTTGATAATGTTGTTGTTGAGACTCTGATAATCTTGCATCATAATGTTGGTACTAAACGCAGTTTAGTTAATGAAAATTCAGCTTACTTGTAGCATAAACGTTTGGGTCATATATCTAAAGAAAGGATGGAAAGATTAGTAAAGCATGAAATCCTTCCATATTTAGATTTTACTGACCTTGAAGTGTGTATTGATTGTATTAAAGGCAAACAAACAAAACACACTAAGAAAGGAGCCACAAGAAGCACACAACTTCTTGAAATTATACACACCGATATTTGTGGGCCTTTTGATGCTCCATCTTTTGGTGGAGAAAAATATTTTATCACCTTTATTGATGATTTTTCACGTTATGGTTATGTTTATCTATTGCATGATAAGTCTTAATCTATCAATGCACTTGAGGTGTATATTAAAGAGGTTGAGAGGAAATTAGATAAAAAGGTGAAAATTGTAAGGTCAGATAGAGGTGGTGAATATTATGAAAAATTTGATGAATCAGGTCAATGTCCAGGACCGTTTGCCAAATTCCTTGAAAGACATGGTATTTGTGCTCAATACACAATGCCAGGTACCCCACAACAAAATGGTGTTTATGAAAGGCGTAATCGTACCATAATGGAAATGGTTAGGAGTATGATGAGTCACTCATCTTTACCCTTATCATTGTGGATGTATGCATTAAAGACTGCTATGTATTTGCTTAATAGGGTTCCTAGTAAGGCAGTTCCAAAAACTCCTTTTGAACTGTGGACGAGTAGGAAACCTAGTTTAAGGCACTTACATGTTTGGGGTTGCCCAGCAAAAGTAAGGGTTTACAATCCACATGAAAAGAAATTGGACTTTAGAACTATTAGTGGTCATTTCATTGGATATCCAGAAAAGTCCAAAGGGTATAGATTTTATTGTCCTAATCACAGTACTAGGATTGTTGAAACTGGAAATGCTAGGTTCATTGAAAATGGTGAAATTAGTAGGAGTGATAGAATGCATAATGTCAGCATTCAAGAAGTCAGGGTGGAAGTTCCTATGCCCAAGACTGATAAAGTTGTTGTTCCTCAAGTTACAATCCAACCAAATAACAGTCAAGAACAACAAACACTCCTTGATGAACCGGCAACAATTGAATCATAAGCAATGGCATTAAGGAGATCTCAAAGAGACAGAAAATTTGCTATTTTTGATGAATATGTGGTTTATCTACAAGAGTCTGAATTTGACTTAGGAATTGATAACGATCCAGTTTCATTTAAGCAAGCCATGGAATGTGATGATTCTACTAAATGATTAGATATATGCCATGAAAGAAGAGTTAAAATCTATGGATCAAAATCAAGTCTGGGATCTCGTTGAATTTCCTGAAGGGTATAAAAGAGTTGGATGTAAATGGGTCTTTAAGTCTAAACGTGACTTTAAAGGCAATATTAAACGACATAAAGCCAGGCTTGTTGCCAAAGGTTTTACTCAGAAAGGCGGCATCGATTATAAGGAGACTTTCTCACCAGTCTCTAAGAAAGATTCTCTTAGAATCATCTTAGCTTTAGTGGCTCATTATGATTTGGAATTACATCAAATGGACGTAAAAACTGCCTTTCTTAATGGGGATTTGGAGGAAGAGGTCTATATGGATCAACCTGAGGGTTTTTTAGTTGAAGGAAAGGAACACATGATGTGTAAATTAAAGAAATCAATATACAAACTTAAGTAAGCCTCTCGCCAATGGTATCTAAAGTTTAATAATACCATTACGTCTTTTGGCTTTCAGGAAAACACCGTTGATCGGTGTATATACATGAAGGTCAGTGGGAGCAAATTTATTTTTCTAATCCTGTATGTTGATGACATTTTGCTTGCTACTAATGATCTTGGTTTATTACATGAAACCAAGAGGTATCTCTCTGAGAATTTTGAAATGAAAGATATGGGAGAGGCAACTTATGTAATAGGAATAAAAATATTCCGTGATAAATCACAAGGATTGTTAGGGTTGTCTCAGAAAGCATATATTAATAAAATTCTAGAGAGATTCAATATGGATAAATGCTCATCAGGGGTAGTTCCAATTCAGAAGGGGGATAAATTTAACCTTATGTAATGCCCGAAAATTGAATTGGAACGAGAGCAAATGCAAAATATTCCTTATGCATCTGCAGTTGGGAGCCTAATGTATGCTCAAACATGCACCAGACCAGACATAAGCTTCGCTGTCGGGGTTCTGGGTAGATATCAAAGTAATCCAGGCCTTGATCACTGGAAAGTTGCAAAGAAGATTTTCAGATACCTACAAGGAACTAAAGATCACATGCTCACTTACAGAAGATCCGATCATCTTGAGGTGATTGGCTATTCAGATTCAGATTTCGTCGGATGTGTTGATACCAAAAAATCAACATTTGGCTATTTGTTCCTATTAGCCAGAGGAGCAATCTCATGGAAAAGTGCGAAGCAGTCCGTCATCGCTGCATCCACTATGGAAGCTGAGTTCGTGGCTTGCTTTGAGGCCACCATTCATGGTTTATGGCTACGAAATTTTATTTCAGGGCTTCGGATTTTCGACAGTATTGCCAAGCCGTTGAAAATTCATTGTGATAACTCCGCAGCAGTATTCTTCTCTAAAAACGACAAGTATTCTAAGGGTGCTAAGCATATGGAAATCAAATACTTGGCCGTTAAAGAAGAAGTTCGGAAACATACAGTGTCAATAGAGTATATTAGCACCAACCTTATGATTGCAGATCCTATGACAAAAGGACTGCCACCCAAAATATTTAATGAACATGTTGAAAGGATGGGTATTTTGGATATTATGTAATTTGACTCTATTAAAGTTTATGCATTTGACACTTTGATTTCATATGTTTCTGATATTCCTGTTTTCTATTTGTATACTTAACTGTTTAGAATAAAGTTGACAGGAATAATTAAAGTTGGACCGTCATGATCATTTTCATTAAAGGTCATGTTAAGTTGGAAGTTAGTGTTGTGGTACATGGAAGGGACTGGGTCAGAAAGAATTGACTCACAACTGCCATGACCTGCATTAATATTTTAACTTAATAATGACGTTATGGTAACCAAAATAAAGGATGATTGTTTGTGCACATTATGTTATTTCTTATTAAATCATAAATGTAATATCATATGAGCCAAGTGGAAGAATGTAAGAATTATCTTGTGCCTCACATGATAATTAAGTAAATATCTCTTTGGATATTATAGTGTTTATCTAATGAGATAATCAAGTTCATTACTAGATATAATTGTATTAATCTGATAAGATAAATATAAAGATTTAATAAGATAATGGTCAATCCTAATTCTATTTGGTTTAGAAGATGTTAATGATAACTCCTAAGAGTCTTGATGGGAGACTACTTCTACTATTATAAATAAGGGTCTAGTCCTCTCCCTACCCAACACAATCAAAAGCATTACAGTTATATTATTCTATCATTACGGTTGAGGCTAAGGGGGAGAAATCAGATTCTGGCATTTCGTCATCAGCTGGTATTTCTCATTACGGTATTTTCTCTTATGGATTCAGGTACACATTTAATTACAGTTTATGTGATTTACATGAGTTTTACGATTATGGGCATTAATGATTAATTGTATCTTATGTTCATCATACAATATTATGAAAATTCAACTTACAGAATGAATCCAAAGGTGGGGATTCAAAGAGGAGAAATGGCATGGATTGTGTTTCTTCCAAGAGAGATGATTTTAATCTAAAGAGATGGATGGTTGGGATTTAACCCTCCTTAAGCACATGGATTGTGCTTTTAGTGAATGGCCTAGATTCATTCTTGAAATATGGAGGCCTAGTATAAAATGAAAAGTGTGGAAGACTTATCTCCCTTTGGCCATTTGTAGAAAGAATGAAAGAAATAAGAGATGAGAGGAAAGGATGAAGAAGAAGAAGAGAAGGGAATCAAGGTAAGTTATATTTTTTTCTTCTCTTTATTTTAGTATGCTTGTATGCAAAGTAAGTGGCTTGTTGGAATGTCATCTTAGATAGGAGAAGATGATGATGAGAGCTCTCTTGAGATGAGGATTTAAAGGTTCAAAGAAAAGAATAAGATAAGGGATGGCCCCATGGGAGGGTGGCCTTGCAATGTGTAGTAAGTATGGTTCATAAATGTATATGTTGCATTTGGCATGTTCTTTGTGTTCACGAGACCTATGGCCATAGGGTAGTTTGGGAACATGGTTGAAATGGTGGGTTGTGAGGGCAAAGATACCTAGCCACACTTGCATGCATTTGGCATCATATAATCTTGTTATGTTCATATTTATTTTGCATTGCACCCATATTGAGCTTAATAGCTCATGAGGTTTTTACCCTCACATATAGGTTGTGAAAGCATGGGAAAAGTCAAAGCAATGGTGGAATGGCATGTGGAAGCATGGAAAATAAGATCCAAGAATAGTGTATGGCTTATGAGAAGCCTATGTTGTTGTGTTTGATTCATGTCTTGTAATTCATTTGGTTGGTAATGGCTTAATAAAGCTTAGGACCATGGGTATATTTCATTTTTGGAATGTATGACTTTATTGTGAAATGAGATATTGGCTTATGGCATGTTGAAGCCTAGGCTTGGGTGGAAGTCTCATTTTAGTGTGTATTGTGGGAAGTACCAAAGAAGTAAAATAATATGATTTTTTGTTTGTGGAAGGAGGCTTTTGGGAGGTGAAAAGTGGATATTTTTTATGTATGTATGGGGGGTAAGAATTCTGGAAAATATGGGTTAAAGCCCAAGAAAAAAAAATAAAGAAAAGATAGTGGAGGCAGTAGCAACATCTGTCGGGGCTCGTGCATGGCCCGCAGGGGGCCATAGCGGGCAACAGCAGGAGGGCAGGGGCGCGCGGCCGGCTGCCAGCCTGCGCGACCAACTCACAGCGGGGCCTCGCGCGGGCGGGGCGCGCTAGTAGGCTCCACCGACTAATTTTTTTTAAAAATTCTGAAAATTGGGGATTTTGGGGGCATTTCTAAATTGATTTTGGGCCTCGGAAGAATTTTCAAAATAAAGTTATTTTTTAGGCATTTTTGGTGATAAATGCCGAATTTTGAAAAATGGAAATTTTCAATTTTCCTCAAAATATTTGAGAAATCAATGGGTTAATTGAAATTGTGAATTTTATGGAGCCCGGTGGAAGTCTTGGATGGAAGAAGAATTAAATATAAATATAAGAATGGCGGTTGGGCATCCTAATGAGATTTCTTTTAGTCAAGTGCGGTGTGGTTAAGCCCAATTCTGTTAGTGAATCCTGGGATTGAGGGAAGGGAAGGACGAGCCTAGTTCCCACATAAGGTGTTTCATCTTGAAACGTGGTCCGCCCTTCACAAAAGGCCGGGCAGGTGGACAATTCGGGTAATTGTTCACTAGTGGCACCTATAAGTGGGAACGGGGCATCACAGTTTGGTATCAGAGCGGTGGTTAGAGCATCAAGTGGGGGATGCTTGGAGTAATGTGGTTGAAGATTGATCAGAAGGCCTTGGAAGTAGGACCACATGTAACTCGAGGACCCAAGGAGTTAGGTTGGGACATTGAGGCTTGTGGTAATGTGAATGGTGTGCTCGAATATTCTTGTTATGGGAATAGAAAAATATCATGGGTCGAGATGATATTCCATAAAAAGGTATACGGGTCGAGCAAAGAAGAGTCAAATGCCCAAGTGTGGGTATTGGTATCAAGAACTCAAATGTGGAAATTTAGGGGTTCTTGAGGCATTCTAAGGATAAGAGTTCCTTGTGATTGAAGTGCTGAGGCTTGTGTGGGGACACGAAGCCGAATCATGACAAGAGTCATGAAAGGGCCTGGAGGGATCGAGGTATATCTAATCTGGGAAGGGATTAGTGGAGCATCCCTATGTTGGGGAGATGGTCAAGCATGTATAAGGGAATGGAGTTGTTCCCTTAGAGGTGGCGCGATAAGGGTTGTGTGCTTGAAATAGAGTGAGCTAAAGTGGAAATTAGCTCGAAGTTCAAGGAAATGAGTTATCGTCGAGTTGTGTGATGAGCTCCAGGGATGGAGTAAGCTAAAGTTGCTTGTAGAAAGGCTCTAGGTGGAGCGAGCATGTGAAGCATATGCCTGTCATGGCCGGGGTAGGCATGACGTTGGTAGCTTGCAGAAAGACTCAGAAGGGGTCGGGTGTGAGCTATGCATGCTAAATGTGTATGGTCTGAGGTGATCATATGGTTATAGCAATCCTAGAGGGAACGTGCCTAGGGTATGAGTGGACCCTAGTTAGTTTCATGATGAAACGGGGTTTATCCTAAGAAAGGATAGGTGTGTGGCAAATGGACCCTAACGGGTGTTTATATGAGATGGAAAATTCCTAGTGGGTCGAGCTGGAATCTAGATTGGGGATAAATGAGTTGGGCATGCGTCGATATGCGTGTGGGAGCCATGGGATTAGAAGTCCTGGTTGTGAAAGGCTAAGTGACCGTTCATGTGAATGATGGATGAGGGGCCAATCAAAACTCTCATTATAATGCTTGGGGTCTGGTGGGATGCCTAAGGTCTGGAGATGAGAGGTGAATAGACCCTCATTGTGATGTTTGAGGTCGAGATGACGCCTAAGGTCACGAGACCCTTGATGAGAGATGCAGAGGTCACCCAATGAAGGGTATGAGCGGTGTGTGGGCTGAGGGTAATGAATTGTGGCAACAGGACATCCGTGGGCTATGCGCGAGTAAGAAATGCCAACTTTGGATGCCGAGCGAGCAGGGGCATGGTAAGAGATGTGGAGGCCCCAGAATTTTAGGTCCAAGTCATGGAAGCTCGAGCGAGGCGTGCGGGAAGGCCAGGCTGGGCCTAGTGACTGAATGCATTCAGGAGGTGCAAGAAGAGACGAGAGGTCTCAATTTACCTGGAGGGTAATTGTAGGTGCTTTATGGTTATGGGTGCCAAAGCTTGAGGTAGGCTCAACATGTCGATTGTAGATTGAGAGATCATTGATAATCAAGCTTTGGGATGAGCTAGGTGGTGAAATGAATCATGATGGATTTGGATCCATTGTCATGGAAAGTTGGAGCTTTCAAATGTTGAGTGAGAGTCGTGAGGTATGATCTTGTGGGGTAAGATCATAAGGCCTCAAGATGTGAAGTGGTTTGAGAGTCTCTTGAGTGGTAAGAGATGTAGAGTCCTGAGGAGCGGGGCTCATGGTTTGAGCTTGAGGTTATCAAGGCAAGGATAACCAAGTAAGATGGCTTTGGTAAGATGGTAGTGGAACCATTGTAGCTCGGGGAGACTTTAAGTAGCTTTGATGCTATGGGTGCAAGGCTCGACGTGACAGATCTGATGCTATGGACCGTGCGGCAGAGGACTAATGAGTTGGCTCGCGTTGAGGGAAAGTGGCTCATGGGCCTGAGCAATTTAGTGAACTGCATGTGACAATCAGATGCCGAAAGTCTGGAGAAACACCTTAAGAGATTTGGTCAGATGAGATCGATAATCTCTTGTAAGGGATGGGACATCTAGAGTAATCCTAAGGAAGAATCGTGGATGGCGATAATGATCCGATAGATTTGTTGCCGAGTAGGAAGCTTGGTAAGGATAATGGCTGCAAGCGTGGTGGGATAGTCATGCCGGGATCGATATCAGAGGTTGGATCAGAAGGCTGAAAGTCACACTACGGGGTGCGAAGCAGATCAGTGTTGGACCTGAGCCATGCTGTTGGAAACTGTTGTTGGGCCAGTGTAAGGGAGCAACACGGTAATAATGATTGGGTGTTGACTCTCCGAAGCATAGGGCAACACGATGGGGAACCAATGTTGGGCCAGTGTATGGGAGTGACACGGTGATAATGATTGGGTGTTGACTCTCCGAAGCACAGGGCAACACGATGGGGAACCAATGTTGGGCCAGTGTATGGGAGTGACACGATAATGTGGACCAGGTGTTGGCTCGCCTAAAGCACAGGTCAACACACTGATTATATAAATAGTCAGGGGCTAAAGATCTGTGAGATGCACAATAGGGGTGGCGAAAGCTGTGGTCAATTCCACAACTCAGCTACGAGTAATAAGCAGTGTTAAGGTGGTTTAGCGAATGTTAAGGTGTGGTAGTGTCTCGAGATGTTTGAGAAAGAAACCGGGGAAAAGAAATGGGTCTAGCGTGGGAATAACGCTACGGTTGATGCCTGTCGTTGACGAGTCTAATGCTAGGGACCACTAGATAAAGATGATTAGTCCATAGGAGGGACTGCAGCCCTCTACGTGGAGTAACCCATCTGTAGTGGAGATGATTAGACGTTGAAGACCTAAGGTATGCTGTAGGTTATGTCTGGGCCAAACCTAAATTTCTGTGAGGGTTGAAGTATCGTGGTAATGCCTTTGTTGTCATGGTAACAAAAAGTTTGTAAATCGATTGGGTGATATCTTGTGGTGTGATATCAAGATGCGTAGCGATGCTCCTTGCTAAAGGATGCTAACGTAGTTGTGGTTAAATTTGACCAAAATGGTTATGGTAAATTGAGATGATAGATCCAGTGTGATCTTGTAGTAATGCATGAAGATGGGTTGATTGGTGGAGTCGATAAATGGCTCCAGGATGTTAGGTAAGTGCCGTGGGATGAACTTCCTAAGGCTCTACAACTTTATTAGGAGAGATCACCAGGGAAAAGCCAGCGTAATGGCGAATGCTTGAGTAGGAAGATGAGTCCTACGACATTGAGTGGAAGTGTGAATTCCACAACAATGGCAGGGGTGATTTTAAATGGATGGAATTTATATCGAAGTGGTAGTCGATGATTGCAAGTGTAGTGCCTGGAAGAAGGTTGTGTTAGTTGTGAGTCGGGCGATCCGGCTAGAGTTAATCGAGTTGGTTAGATGAAATATGAGGGCGAATTTAAGATGTTACCAATGGGTAAAGAGAGCTCGAAGGAAGAGCTTATGGGACGAGATTGGTTTCCAGGAATGGTGTTGAGGTGATGAAATCACCTAATAGCTATGAGTGATACAGCTAGAGGGATGCCTTAGTGTGTGGGCAATTAAGGAGAATTAACCTTGTGTCTAAGGTTAATGGTTGTGAAAGGAAATCGGCTAGTGAAGCTATTGTGGTGTTAGAGCCCATGTGGTCGCTCACCTAGTGGTGTGAGCTGGTTGTAGCAAAGTGTATAAGAAATCTTGGAGAAGCCAGAGTCTCTTAGGGAATTAGCTAGCTACTATAAGTATGGAAAGTGATATAAGGAAGGCGGCCTAAGAGTGGGGTCGTGCTGGTTGCGATGACTAGTGAGATTTAAGAAGCAGCGAGTCTCTTGAGATGACATGGTGGTGTCATCGTCACTGTCAATGAAAGGATGTTGTCAAGAAGGTTAAAGGTAACCATTGTGCATGGTAAGACCTCGAAGCCGGGTATGAGTGGCCATAAAGGCTGGTGCCTGTGAAATTTAAGATGCAACGACCGTGGGGGGAAATTCGTTGCTGTCATGGTGTTGTCCTTGCCGAGGAGGACAAGGGGAACCATTATGCATGGTTTAAATCAGGTGTCTATTGCGGATTGAGAATGAACCTGATTTAGGATGGTTGAAAGTTTCGTGCCTCTAGAGTAAGAGGCTCTGTCAAGAAATGGTAAGATTTGAAAAGTCCTAAAGAAATTGAAGCTGGGCGAGTGAAATTGGCTAGAAGACCGCTATAAGAGTGGGGGTGTAATCATGTTAGCTTGTTATGGTGTGGACCAAACGCACGAGTCATCTTACAGGTGTGGTGCAATAAGTGATTGTGCAGATGGTAATAAGCCGATCACTTGTGTCACGCACCATGGGTGATGATGAGAGTCGATTAATGGTTCCAAGCCTTTAAGCGCAATGGTAGGATCCTTGACTCGCGGTAGGGTTTAATAGCCAAGGTAAGGCCTAGCATGAGTTGTGATTGTAAAAGCTAAAATGGGGCGGAGAATCGAAGAGGGTTGCTCAGTGAAGAGTTCCCTGATATGGGTATGAGACCCCTACTAGCGTGTAATATTGGCCAGTAAGGAAGGCCAAAGTATCTCTGTGTGCTTGTGTGAAGAGCTCCTAGTTGGGAGAAGGTTGTGGCTCGAGCATGGTTAAGCTCGAGGTGAGGTTGTAATGGTGCGTGCATCGCCAAGCTCGAGGTGGACTCGAGTAGTGCACGTGTGGTTGAAATGTGAAATAGCCTGGCATGGTGTTGGGTATGTCGATTATGCATAATCGTATTGATAAATGAGGGTCGGCTGGTCAAGGTAGTAGACCATGTATGGAATGGTCGAAGTTGGTTGGGTGGGCCAAATGGTTGCTTCCCATGTAGTGCTAGCATGGTTAGTTGATCGATAATGAGAGGTTTCCATGAGGATCGACTCAAACTATGCATGCTTGTAATAAATGGCGGTATGCCATGGTGGAATGGGTGTCAGAGTGTCTTGTGGGCACTAAAAAAGACATTGCGGCTGATGATCAGTGGTAAGACGTTGCTGGTTGGACCAGTGTAAAATCGTGGCCATGTGTGATTGGCAATGGGAAACGTTACCGTATGTGATCAACATAAAATCGTGGTAAACTGATCAGTGATACAATGTTAGTGAGAGTTTGTTCGATTGATGGGAAAATGGGAAGTGGACTGCAAAGCGATGCTTTGAGGCAGAGAAAATCAATCCGGAGATGGACAGCATTGTAGTAAGCATGACCAGCGACCAATGGTGCGATTTGGCAGGAGGCCAAAGCGATATTTGGTTGGTAAATGTCCTCGAGAGTTGGGGGACCAAAACGCCTAAGCGAAGTCTCGAGGTGGGTATAGCCCGAGGTAAATGTGAGGAATGGATAGGCTATGAGATTCTCGAGCATGAGAATTTGGCATGTAGCCTGAGAATGTGATTGTATTAGGCAGAAGAGTATGGTAAAGTGAATTTCGAGGGCGAAATTCTTTTAAGGGGGGTGGAATATAACACCCGATGTTACTGGTGTTAAGAGAATAAGAAAGGAAGTGTGAAACTTCCAAAAATACCTTTGAGAAGGTGTTAGATCCTTGAGAATATTGGTGCCATATGAGAGGGGCATTTTGGTAATTTGGATAGTGAAGTCCAATAAAGGGCATTTTGGTAAATTAAAAATAATTCCTATGTGGAGATAGGTGTGTAGGTGAATTAAATCTCAATTTTGTATTTATGTGGAGATAAATAGGATTAATAATTCACAAAGAGTATTTTGGTAATTTTGGAATTAATTCCATAAAGGAATTTAATTATGGAATATTGGGAAAATGGTGGATATTCTATTATTTGAGAAAATAATTAATTTTCCCTATATTGGAGAATAAATGTGGTGATGCCACATGGATGGATGAGATTAGAACTTGGAAGCCAAAGTTGGTGTCTTGGAGTGACACATGACTTAATGTGGTTCAAGTTAAAAGAGGGAATTAATTAAATGCAAAAGATTTGAAATTAGTCTTTCAAGCATTAAAGGAAATGCATGATGGTTTGGATTAAAAGAAAATCCAAAAAGAAATTAAATTAGTCATGCATTAATGCCTTGGAAAATATGGGATTTATTTAAATGCTTAAGAAATGATTTATGTCTCTCATGGTGATGGGTTGAAAATAGTCAAAATAAATTAATTGGAAATAAATAGGAAATTTCCAAGTGATCCAATAGTTGTGCTTGAGTCTTGGAAGCAGAATGAATCCAAAGGTGAGGATTCAAAGAGGAGAAATGGCATGGATTGTGTTTCTTCCAAGAGAGATGATTTTAATCTAAAGAGATGGATGATTGGGATTTAACCCTCCTTAAGCACATGGATTGTGCTTTTAGTGAATGGCCTAGATTCATTCTTGAAATATGGAGGCCTAGTATAAAATGGCAAATGTGGAAGACTTGTCTCCCTTTGGCCATTTGTAGAAAGAATGAAAGAAAGAAGAGATGAGAGGAAAGGATGAAGAAGAAGAAGATAAGGGAATCAAGGTAAGTTATATTTTTTTTCTTCTCTTTATTTTAGTATGCTTGTATGCAAAGTAAGTGACTTGTTAGAATGTCATCTTAGATGGGAGAAGATGATGATGGGAGCTCTCTTGAGATGAGGATTTAAAGGTTCAAAGAAAAGAATGAGGTAAGGGATGGCCCCATGGGAGGGTGGCCTTGCAATGTGTAGTAAGTATGGTTCATAAATGTATATGTTGCATTTGACATGTTCTTTTGTGTTCACGAGACCTATGGCCATAGGGTAGTTTGGGAACATGGTTGAAATGGTGGGTTGATGCCTCTAATCTTGGTGGGTTGTGAGGGCAAAGAGACCTAGCCACACTTGCATGCATTTGGCATCATATAATTTTGTTATGTTCATATTTATTTTGCATTGCACCCATATTGAGCTTAATAGCTCATGAGGTTTTACCCTCACATGTAAGTTGTGAAAGCATGAGAAAAGTCAAAGCAATGGTGGAATGGCATGTGGAAGCATGGAAAAGAAGATCCAAGAATAGTGTATGGCCTATGAGAAGCCTATGTTGTTGTGTTTGATTCATGTCTTGTAATTCATTTTGTTGGTAATGGCTTGATAAAGCTTAGGACCATGGGTATATTTCATTTTTGAAATGTATGACTTTATTGTGAAATGAGATATTGGCTTATGGCATGTTGAAGCCTAGGCTTAGGTGGAAGTCTCATTTTAGTGTGTGTTGTGGGAAGCACCAAAGAAGTAAAATAATATGATTTTTTGTTTGTGAAAAGAGGCTTCTGGGAGGTGAAAAGTGGATATTTTTAATACATGTATGAGGGGTAAGAATTCTGGAAAATATGGGTTAAAGCCCCAGAAAAAAGAAATAAAGAAAAGGTAGTGGAGGCAGCAGCAGCAGCAGCAGCAGCTGCCGGGGCCTGCAAGGGGCCACAGCCGGCAGCAGTAGGCACGCGGGCGGGCTCCCTGGGGCGCGCGACCGTAGGGGTGCGAGCGCTGGGGCACGGGTGAGGCTTACGCGGGGGCCCGCAGCCCGCTGCCAACCTGCGCGACCAGCTCACAACAGGGCCCCGCGCGGCCCCAGGCGCGCCAGTAGGCCCCACAGGCCAATTTTTTTTTAAATTTTTTTAAAAATTCTGAAAATTGGGGATTTTTGGGACATTTGTAAATTGATTTTGGGCCCTAGAAGAATTTTCAAAATAAAGAGATTTTTTGGGCATTTTTGGTGATAAATGCCGAATTTTGAAAAATGGAATTTTTTAGTTTTCCTCAAAATATTTGAGAAATCAATGGGTTAATTGAAATTGCGAATTTTATGTAGCCCGGTGAAAATAGAATGGCGGTTGGGCATCCTAATGAGATTTCTTTTAGCCAAGTGCGGTGTGGTTAAGCCCAATTTTACTAGTGAATCCTGGGGTTGAGGGAATGGAATGACGAGCCTAGTTCTCACCTAGGGCGTTTCATCCTGAAACGTGGTTCGCCCTTCACAAAAGGCCGGGCAGGTGGACAATTCGGGTAATTGTTCACGAGCGGCACCCGTAAGTGGGAATGGGGCGTCACACAACCTTTTGCCGAGAAACTGTGTGCAATAATATTGAAAATATGAATTTTGATTTATATTATTGAAATTTAATTTATTCAATAATAACAAATTTTTGAAAATATTGAAAACATTAAAAAATACGGACGATTTTTTATGACTTAATTAATAGTTTTAAGTTGTCTATTCTTATTTCTCCGAAATAATATTTATTTTTGATTGACTGAGGGATTAATTGATGAGAAGATATGAAAGACAATATTTATTTTTGATTAATTAATTACATTGAAAAATCCAATGGTTATTACTAATGCACATTTTTTAATTTTTAATATCAGATAATAGAGCAGTCTATACGCGAAAATCGAACAGTCTATGATTTGAATATTGCATGACACGTTTTCAGAGAGATTTGATAACACGTTTTTAATTGGAAGGAATATTACTTCCCGAAAAAAAAATAAAGGCAACTTTTTGGCGAGAAACTGTGTGCAATAATATTGAAAATATGAATTTTGATTTATACTATTGAAATTTAATTTATTCAATAATAACAAATTATTGAAAATATTGAAAACATTAAAAAATATGGATGATTTTTTATACCTTAATTAATAGTTTTAAGTTGTTTATTGATATTTCTTAGAAATAATATTTATTTTTGATTGATTGAGGGATTAATTGATGAGAAGATATGAAAGATAATATTTATTTTTGATTAATTAATTACATTGAAAAATCCAATGGTTATTACTAATGCACGTTTTTAATTTTTAATATAAGATAATAGAGCAGTCTATACGCGAAAATCGAACAGTCTATGATTTGAATGTTGCATGACACATTTTCAGAGAGATTCGATGACACGTTTTTAATTGGAAGGAATATTACTTCCTGAAAAAAAAAAAACTAAAGGCAACTTTTTGGCGAGAAACTGTGTGCAATAATATTGAAAATATGAATTTTGATTTATACTATTGAAATTTAATTTATTCAATAATAACAAATTATTGAAAATATTGAAAACATTAAAAAATATGGACGATTTTTTATAACTTAATTAATAGTTTTAAGTTGTCTATTAATATTTCTCAGAAATAATATTTATTTTTGATTGATTGAGGGATTAATTGATGAGAAGATATGAAAGACAATATTTATTTTTGATTAATTAATTACAATGAAAAATCCATTGGTTATTACTAATGCACGTTTTTCAATTTTCAATATCAGATAATAAAACAATCTATACACGAAAATCGAATAGTCTATAATATGAATATTGCATAACACGTTTTTAACTGGAAGGAATATTACTTCTTGAAAAAAAAAATCTAAGGGCAACTTTTTGCCGAGAAACAGTGTGCAATAATATTGAAAATATGAATTTTGATTTATACTATCGAAATTT
This sequence comes from Diospyros lotus, assembly GCF_014633365.1. Classification (NCBI taxonomy): domain Eukaryota; kingdom Viridiplantae; phylum Streptophyta; class Magnoliopsida; order Ericales; family Ebenaceae; genus Diospyros; species Diospyros lotus. Next base: position 34,041,445 of record NC_068350.1, read on the forward strand.
AATTTATTCAATAATAACAAATTATTGAAAATATTTAAAATATTAAAAAATACGAACGATTTTTTATGACTTAATTAATAGTTTTAAGTTGTCTATTAATATTTCTCAAAAATAATATTTATTTTTGATTGATTGAGGGATTAATTGATGAGAAGATATGAAAGACAATATTTATTTTTGATTAATTAATTAAGTTGAAAAATTCATTGGTTATTACTAATGCACGTTTTTTAGTTTTTAATATCAGACAATAGAGCAGTCTATATGAGAAAATCGAACAGTCTATGATTTGAATATTGCATGACACGTTTTCAGAGAGATTCGATAACACGTTTTTAATTAGAAGGAATATTATTTCCTAAAAAAAAAAAATAGACTAAAGGCAACTTTTTGACAAGAAACTGTGTACAATATATTGAAAATATGTATTTTGTTTTATACTATTGAAATTTAATTTATGCAATAATAACAAATTATTGAAAATATTGAAAACATTAAAAAATATGGACGATTTTTTATAACTTAATTAATAGTTTAAGTTGTCTATTCATATTTTTCAGTAATAATATTTATTTTTAATTAATTGAGAGATTAATTGATGAGAAAATATAATAGAAAATATTTATTTTTAATTAATTAATTACATTGAAAAACTAATGTAAATTTAATAGAAATTTTAGAAGCATTTTTTGGGTGAGAAACTGTTTGTAAAAACTCTGTTACTTTAATAAATATTAACATTTCTATTTCTGATACTTGAGTAAAGCTTTTTATTATAGGTCCTTTTTTTTTTTTCCAGATTTGGATAGAGAACCTTGTTCCATTTGGATAGAGAGTTGCTTGTTTCAATGTATAGAATCTCTAAATACAAAAAAATTTCTACTTAGAAAAGGAAAAATTTATAGTGCAACCCATCAAGGATCGAACCCAACTCTATCGTTGTAATACCCTAACAAATGGTATCAAGGCCGAAGGCCTGGCAGTTACTTATGTCATCTAGGTGACATTGTCGAATAGCTACATATGGCATGGGATGATGGCCCTGATGGGTGGCTAGTGATGGTGTAAGTGCTGAACTGATTGAATATAGGATCATTCAATTAGAAGATGGGATGTTGAAACTGGCAAAGATTCAATAAACATGGTGTGTGAGAATGACCTTATGTTGGCTTTCCTTGGTTCTGTGCTTGCTTGTGGCTTTATGAACCCTTCATTTGCATTAAAATTTGATTATATGTTCATTAATGAAATTGTGTGAGAAGCCAATTATTACTTATAATAGGCAATTGACATGAAAAATATCTGGTGCTACATATTTTTAGCACTCAACTACAAGCAGTCATTATGAAAGTGATCCCAGAGCAATCAGGCAACTAACCTTAAAAAATTTCTATCCCATCCTTTTCCTGATAGTTTCCATAAAAACTCCTGACTATGATTAATATTGATCTTATTCTTTAGCATAGAACTTTTAGACTTATTTTTGAAATTCCTTAACCCAACTCAAGCAATTAATTTAAAGCATGCACCAAATTTTTGATTGCATGGTCCGAATCCTATCTTTTTCTCCATGGGTGTTGCTTTGCTGTTATGGTTGGTAGCAGGGGTGGATCTACATATGTTTGAGGGTAGGCAACTGCTCCCCTCCCCCTCCCAAACTTCTAAAACTTGATGTTGTGTATATAAATTATTATACTCTCTAACGTTTGTCTCTCCTAAAATAAAAAAGATAAAGAGAAATTAAGTAATATCAAAAAAATTTAGTATATAGACTTGGGACTTTTTTTGCCCCCGACCTAAGTTCCTAACTCCACCACTAGTTAAGAGTATTTATCACACAACTTGAGAATGTAATCATATAAAACACATTTCCGTTGGACTGCTGATAATCAGTTGTCAATCTAATTCAAGTCTTGGTTTCATTTAGTTTCTGCATCATATCCTCTGAAATTTCAGTACAAACGTAGACATAATGCAAGCAATGTCACTCCTTGCTTTCACCATTAAGATTTAACGTTCTCTTCTTCTTCAACTTAAAAAGAAAAAAGAGCGTCCCAAAAGCGCAACAATGCTTCCAGCTCTACTACAAAGAGTTGTGCCTTACGGCTACTTGCTTACTGGCTTCACCGAATCTTGCAACACCTTGCCTTGCTTGCGTGCTGTACTGCCGCTGCCTTCTACTTCAGCTTCAGCTTCCTTGCGGCGGCTTCGCCTCTTCTCTGATTCCGCCTCCCCCTTATCTTCTCTCCAATTCAATCCTTTATATATAAAGCATGGCCGCCCTAATCCTCCTCCAAATCAATGCCTCCAATTGCAGCTCCCTCCCCATTTCTTGAATTTATCTCTTTTTGCTCGATTCCTAAAACAAAAATATGTTCAAACCATGTAAAATTTATATAAACACAAAAATAACATAAAAAATCAATGCATTAATTGTTCTCAAGCAAAACAGAAAAAAAAATTACAAAGAAAACATTTTATTTTCACCTTAGGCCAAAATCAAGAAATCAGACAATATATCAATGCATAATTAATCACAAAATTGATTACCATCCATATTATCATATCAATTCCAAATCCAACAGCATTAATTGAAAGACTTAATCATGCAAAATCACCACTTTTGCTTCCATGCATGCTTTAAAATTGATTCATTAAACCTTGCAATTAACACAATTAAATCATGCAATAGTTTTCTTATAATCATTTCTCTCCACTACTACAAACATAAGGAGTGATAGGGATGGTCTTTTTGTTTTTTTTTTTTTTTTTCTTAAGCATTACTTGGCTTTTGACGCGAATATCGATATTTTGTGATAAAGACACCCGGTTACTCACCTAAATAATTGCTTAGGATGCATTTGCATACTCATATCTTGAATCACCGTTTGACGTGAAGGATGATGCAGGAGCATACTGTCAACCCCCAGTTACTAAGCAGCTCAAAACATAGGAGTAGATATATATAGCAATGATTTTTTTTGCTTTTTTTTTTTTTTTCATTATCCCTTTTTACTTCAACTCTGTTTAGGCCTAATTTTGAGAAATAATCATAATATTATTCTCACATAATCAATCATGCATAATCATAAAATCCCATGAGTTTTGTCAATAAGCATATATTTCAACAATCATGATAATCCGGCATAATCAATTCCTTTTTCTTAACACTACTAAATCTAGCATCAATAATCAAATAGAATAATTCTCAATCTTGAATTAACTATGCATTGACCAAAGTTAAATAGGAAACATGAATTCGGCCTAGATATGAAAATAATTTTTTTTTAAAAAAAAATCACTATTTAAGGATATTATAGTTTAATTTTCAAACAATCAAGCAAAATATGACAAATATTAAAATTTAAAAAATAAAAAAAGAGCAAAAGACAAACAATACTCCCCTATGCGGACTTCCTTGGAGCTGAAAGTTTCTTGGCTAATCCTTTTGGGAGAGGAGGGACTGAATTTCTGCAAGCAACAAGTCCTAGAAAGAAAGATAAAAGAAAATAAAAAATATGAGAGAAACCCAAGAACATTTTAAAAATCAATAAAAATTGAAATAAAAAGAAAGAAAGAATAAATACTATTTGTAATGAGTTACCTCCCATCAATTTGGAGTTCCTTCATCTTTATATGGGAATCATTTCATGCTTTGATTTGTGCGGTATATATGGGAGTCACCTCTGTGATTGAGCCCCCTTTGTGATTGAGCCCTTAAATAAAGATGGTAACCATTCAAGTATGTTCAATCTTAGGAGGCAGTTAGTACAAAAAAGTTTCTTCTTTCTGTCAGCAGCTTGTGCATGTGAAAGCGTCCTTCCAACCAAACTCGGCCGCTTCTGCTTTTGGTAGAATCTTCTCCAACCTGATATGAACAGTGCAGCCTGCAACTCTTCGTGGATCCATATATCATCGCAGTTACTGGAACGTGCCAAACATGGCATTGCCTTGTTGTTGTTCATCTGTTGATCTTGTAACCGTGCAGACTTCTTCACCTGCTGGAGGAAAGGGTGATTCAAAATCATGTCGGCCGACCATCTCAACTTGGGATCCCTAACCAGACACTTTCCCAAGAAATCTTTTCCTTCGTCAGACATGTTCTGAGGGATCTTCGGCGGTCTTTTCCCTAACGCAATCTCACGTAGCAGCTCACTGACGCCCTTGAGTTGGAATATTGCCGTCGGCCACACTGACTTTCCTGTAAGCATCTCAACTACCGTGCACCCCAGAGACCAGATATCCCCAGAGGCTTTGGTCGAACCAAACAGAATCGATTCGGGCGATCGGTAAAGAAGGGTACCCGGGCATCCTTTCACCTCGCAGTCACTCCTCTTTGCCAACGACCCAAAATCCGCAATCTTCACGTTGTTCCCGCCATCTTTAGACGGGAAGACAAGAATGTTGCCCGGTTTAATATCACAATGAACGTAGCCTTTTCCATGCATGTAGCTCAGGGCTTCGAGGATCGTACGAGTGTATTCCGCAACGTCAGATTCCGGCAAGTGCCCTCCACTTTGTCTGATCAGATCCTTGAGGGAACCTCCGGGAGCAAACTCGAGTAACATGTTGTACACTCTCTTGCCGTCCTCAACACTGACATCTTCCCCAAAACAGCGAACGATTCCAGGGCAATCGCGCAGTTCGTACAAGATCTTGGCTTCTTTCTGAAGCGATGAGGAGTTCTTGAAATCCGCAGACTTCACCGCCATTGCAGGGATGTGCAGTGAGTCCTTGGGGAAGCAAGGAACTGCCAGACTAACAGTGCCAAACGTGCCCTTTCCCAGAACTTGTTTCTTCACCCAAGAACCCATGGCTGATCGATCGATGATCTTCTTCTTGTTTCTTCAACAACTCTCTCTCTCTCTCTCTCTCGTTAATTAACAGAGATTAAAATGGTTCTCTGGTGACCCATATATATAGATTAATTAACGGAGTAATAATTTAAAAATTATTAATATCAAAATTATTATTAATATCTTATTAGAGATGGTAGTGAATTAAATTATTTGTAAATATATTTTACCCATTTTAAAAATTCTGAATATACCTAACAAGTTTAAGATATTACTGATAATTCCAACTTATCTACAACACTCTCCTTATCTCTCCATTGCATTTATATGTTTTTTTTTTTTTTATAGTAATGGAAAGTTGGAGGTTACTTAGTTTTGTAAATAAAATTTAGATAATTATAAAAATTTAATGTAGTAGTAAAATAAATTTAAATAATTTTAGAAACTAGAGTTCTTCTCCTCTGTCGTAATATCTAACATAATAATAGATTTTCCGACTATGGTAAGGGTGTGTAACGATAATAATAGCTTTGATGTTTTTTCCCTCGTTTGGACATTGGTAAGTGGGTGTTTGACTTACTGGTTTAATCGTTTATAAGCCTTATTTTTATCTTATAAGCTACATAACTTATTTAGTTATGCGTTTGTTAAAATTTAAGAGTTTAATCGCTGCTAAACTTATAAATTGGTTTAACAGAATTTTTAGATATTTTCAATAACGCATCGTCGCTTGCTCTATCATTCGTCGTCGTTGCCTTCATCATCCACCACCCGTTACCTCTTCCTCCATATCTCTCTCTCTCTCTCTCTCTATATATATATATATAACTTATATATATATTAATGTCTATTGTATTAATATATTTATCATTTTTATGAATTAAACTTAAATTTAAATATAAAGCATTGCATTAATATTTTTTTAATAATCGTATATAATTTATCAATATTTATCATTTTTAGTTGAATACCAATTTATAATATATTTTTATTAAAAATTAGCATTTTTATGAATTTTATTTATATTATTCAGTAACATGTCTATAATTATATAAATATAGTTATATCACATTTAACTAAACACGTTATCAACTAAAATTTTATTTGGTTTAGAAGATAAATATACCTCTTTGTGAGCTTTGATGGGAGGCTACTTCTATAATTATAAATAACGATTTGGTTCTTTCTATCCTGTACATAGAAAAAAAAAATTATAGTTTTATTTTTCATCCATCATCAAGGTCGGGGTTAAGAGAGAAATCAAATCTGTTGTTTTCTTCTTCAACTATCAATCTGCTTTATGGCCTTAAGCTCTAATGGATCAAGTTAGGCTTTTATTTATTCATGTTATGTGAAATATTATGTTATTTTTAAACAAAATAATTTAATAATTTTCATTATAACTAATTTAACCTCTCTTGTTAAATTAATTTCTTTTCGTTTCGCTTTTTTAGTGTTTCCCTTTATACATTTTTCAATGGTTAAATAAGTTAACTCGACGATCACAGAGTCTCACCCTTAATTTATTTAAGAATGTAATCATTTATTTCAAAGTCATAATTAAAAATGATAATTAGAGTTTCAATGCATCTAAACGCATTTAAATTAAATCTTAGTAAAGTTACTAATTTATATTCTTTTCAAATCATTTTTAGCCCACACCCTTAGGCTTAAGAGGCTCAAAGAATTTTCTTTAATATGATTATTACTTAATATCTCATCAAAATCGAATATTTAAAATATATAAATAGTTATCAAAATTCATGAAAATTTCACAAAAATTACAACACAAACACAGACGGTGACTTTGTGTACAAATATCAACTTCAAATAACATCATTTGACGCTTTAAAAAATTACATAAAGTCGGTTGTTCACAATTTCATTCTTGTTGTGATATATTTATGTTTTTCGAGTATTTGACTAAGTAAATCTCTACCTTTTCATGACAGCCATGCCTCATTAGAAAGCTCACTTGATGAGCTACAATATACCCAAAAATAATTTTATTTTATTAAGATTTGATTTTTTTTTCAAATAAATCAAAAAGATACAAAACTAAGTTTGCTAAAAACTAGACTTCCTTACTCATCATCAAGAATTTTATTGTAATTTAATACATTATCTACTATTCTCAAGAAGTCGTCAAAACAAACTATTTGTATTAGAGCAACTCCAACGGGAGTTGCCAACCAGGGTGTTATTCTCATAATTGCTGAAATGGTACCTCAGAATAGAAAATTTTTACTCCAACGAGAGTGGCATATGGCGTTGCTAAATGCAACAATCCTCTTACAGTACCATTTTTCCAACCCCTAGAGAGAGAAAAAGAAAGAGGTTGCATTTGCCAATGCTAAAGTCCAACGACTATATTTGAAATTCTATATATACATATATTTACTTGAAACAAGGGAGGTGAGACGGAGTGAGAGAGAGCCAGAGGCAACGATCGACCAACGAGCGATGAAGGGCCAGAGCCGGCGAGGGCGAGGCCTAGGCCAAGGCTGCGAACAACAAAGTGAGAAGAATAGCCAACGAGGGCGAGCAGCGACGAACGATCGAGTGAGAAGAAGGCAAGGAGGCAAGAGAGGCGCAGAGGAAGGAAGGTTTTGGAGGTATGTATTATATATACATAATTGTTTTTATTTTAGTTAATCAATTATTAATTATATATATAAATGTTTTGAGATTTAAAATTTGAAATTTTAATTATATTTTTTAATAAAAAATATTAAAATAGCAACCCTTAATTGCAACCTCTGTTGGAGCAGTTGTAGAATTCAAATGTGCCATAAACTATTTAGACAAGTTTCACAGAAAATTCATAACTAAATGTACAAAGATCCTTTTCAATGATTTTTACAACCAAAGTTTGAAAAAACACTCTAGTTTTTAGAGGAAAAAAAAAACATAGTTAACTACAAAAGTCAACATTAAAAACTCCGTTTTAAGACAAAAACAGTAAGTATTACATAACATAAGTATTTGATTCCAGACACATAATAATTGTAACACCCCGCTCTCCCAAGAGGGCATTACGTAACGTAAGATTTCGGGAATATAATTTTTTTTTTCCAAATAAACAACAGAAACCCAACACAAACACCGTTCCTTGAAGATCTCGTTACACCTTCTCAATATATCAATTATGACTATCAATAAATTAAGACAGGTTCATCAACTCAAATGCGGAAGCTAGATCGAAACCTTAATAGATCATAACTGAAACCACTTTATTTATAATATAAAGTTGCACTAACGTTTACATGACGTTCTCAAAATAAACAACATAACTAAAATGACATAATATAAAACATCCTCTAATCGCCATCACTCCTCGGCAATTCCTTTTCCCTTCGCACCGTTGCCTTCACCTGGAACGTTTGAATATTCCAGGGACAAAGTCCAAATTAGATGTTGAATCATCTAAGTGAGAGTTCAAAATCACATTTTTCATGAATGAATGAAAAACATGAAATAAACCAATACACCCGGTAAGCCCTAGCCTAAGAGAATCCCACACGCTTAACCCTACCACGAGAAAAGAGCAATTTCTCTAAAAGCTATGCCACTATATCGACTCGACGACACGACGCGATTCTAGCTTAAATGGGGTTGCCAACGCATCTTACCAGATTATGTTCCCACCTTAAGCATCTATGAACCACCATACAATCCCAACTCCAAAATTTCATATGAACCACCTAATCATGCTAGTGCAACTTCCCTGGCCAAACGGCCTGGCACTGAAACCAAGGTAGCTATCCTGACATGCACACTAGCATCAGATAGCTCTATTATTCCATCACGCCCTTGGAGAATTACGGCTGCACTATCCAGACAACATCCTAGGCTAACATCCCACATGAACAACACAATATGAACCACCTAGTCATCATAGTGCAACTTCCCTAGTCAAACGACCCGGTACAGAAACCAAGGCGGCTATCCTGACATGCACACCAATATCAGATACCCCTATTATTCCGTCACGCCCTTAGAGAATTATGGCTACATTATCCAGACAATATCTTAGGCTGACGTTCCATACGTACACATAAAACTCAAGATAATGCCATATTTCACAATTCAAAGCATCATATAAACAACATTTTATAAAATGCAATGCAATGCACAAATTCAAAACATTTAGAGACGAACCTCCCTCATAAAACCAACCGTCACCGGTTATCGTTTGCATGCAACAAAACCATATTGCATGAAATCTCAATACGTTTAGATAGAACAAGTACCAAGTTTATGTAGTGAACAACTCACAGTAAACAAGTTTTGGGGGCGAATACTCACCTTAAACAAAACTCAAACGCCTCAAATCTTGTGCCCAACCTCGACTTTTGTGTAACTCCTCAAGTATTTTGATCAAACCACCTTCTTACACGCTCTCACGCGCTGCCCAAGTGTTCTGCACGTGTGATGCTTCGCGTATGCTTAAAAAACCCTCTATTCACTAAACCCAAAGCACTCTTATCTAGCATGAACTTCTCACAATTTCGAATGAGAAACCTTTGGCCATGAACCCCTATTTATAGGTTTTGGAAACTTAGCCATCAAGAAACACATATTCTGCAATCATTTCAAATCTTCCAAAATCTTTTACCATCATTCCAAATCTTCTAAAGATCTTCTGCAATCATTGTAAATCTTCCAAGATATTCTGTAATCATTCTAAATCTTACAAGATATTATATAATCATAACAAATCTTCTAAGATATTCTACAATCATTCTAAATCTTTCAAGATTTTATATAATCATTACCAAATCTTCTAAGATATTCTGCAATCATTCCAAATCTTCTAAGATTTTATATAATCATTTCCAAATCTTCTAAGATTTTATGCAATCATTGTTATCCGAATCAAATCTTATTCATATCAAATCCTTATCCAAATCAAATCATATCCAACAAAATCTCATCCAATCAAATCTTATCAAAATCTTATCTTATCCAATCAAATCTTATCCAAATCTTATCCTTAAAGTCATCATGAGCCTTCATCTTATCTCTAACGTCATCATGAGCCTTTATCTTATCTCTAACATTATCATGAGACTTCATCCTTATCTCTAAAGTCATTTATGAGACTTTTCCTGAATCTCCCAAATGCCCATAGTAAAAAGGTTTCAAGAATTATATTTTGGCCCGAACTTTTGGATAATTGCACTTAGACCCTTTTCAACATGGTCCTCGGGCTAATTTTTAATTGCATTTTAGTCCCTGAAGAATGGATTAATTACATTAATACCCCTAATTTTTAGGTAAATTACATTTTTACCCGAACCTCAAAAATTACGATTTTGCCCCTGGCTTAGAAATTGAACTTTTGTCTCCAAACATCCACAATCCCTTAAAATATCCTATTTCCTTAATTATCTGAATTTAAAAATCTCGAGTATTGCATCCCTTACGATCATTCGATTTTCTCAACCTGGTAGACAGCTGTACTAAAAACTGTTCCCGATCCAACTTCTTTTGATGTCTAAAATCATAACTCATATTACTCGTCAATACCATTATATTTTCCTTAATCATCTAGGGTCTGGGGTACTCCCTTCAGTCAATTCGATCACTTAAAATTTTGATAGTGTACCCTATAGCCTTATTTCTCAAAAAATTTCATTTATGCCCTTCATAAAATACCATTTATATCCTCAAGAATTTCCCGAGTATTACAATAATGTTACTTTACATCTTAACTTTTCAATGGACTACATGTTATTGATATTATATATTATTGTCATTATTATGTAATTGAGGAAGCGATAAGTCTATAGCACAAGTCATCTTGCATTACCGAATGCCCAGACACAGGTCGTTGGGTCAAGTCCAACAATCAAGATATATAAAAGGTAGGAAATTGCTACTTTGCTAGATTGTATGATCGAGATGATGATCGAATGTAATATTTTGATAATCAAATTACGAAAATACCTATCACCCCTTCCCTTAGCCGCCTTATCTCTACTATCTCTCATTCCCATAGTGGCTGGGGGCCTTCCTCTCACCATCTTTGCCTCGTCTCGCACTGACCGTTGTTGCATCATCCCTCTCCGTCGTGGACAGGGAAGATGCAGCGACAGTCAGTACAAGGAGAGGCGATAAGGCAAAGGCAACGAGAAGCAACCATAAAAAGGAGATAAAGAGTAAAGAAAAGACGGTTAAGGGTGAAGGGTATTTTCATCATTGCAGGTGTATATATAAAACTATAAGTGAAGCTCTTGAATAATGTCGCAAAGTCCTCCCTAAATGACCCCAAACTTGTTCGGTCGACCCACCTTCCCTCTTCCTCTCTCCATTCTACAATTTTTCTATCTAGCGATCTACTTGTCGAATCAACGATTCGACATCAAAACCATCGTGAAACAGACCTTGATTACCCCAATTGCGAACTTGAAGTCCATATCTGGCGAGTCACTGTTGCCAACAACTGCCCATTAGAGTACTCCCACCATAAGGTAAGCAGTTTTGGCTATTTTCCAATGATTTACGATAATATTATATCAAGTAAAATTAATAAACACTCATTCAACTTTAAAGTTGTAATTATTTACTCATTGAACTTTAAATTGAGGGAACCTCCGGGAGCAAACTCCACTTTGTCTAATTTTGGCAAGTGCCCTCCACTTTGTCTGATTAGATCCTTAAGGGAACCTCCAGTAGCAAACTCGAGTAACATGTTGTACACTTTCTTGCTGTCCTCAACACTGACATCTTCCCCAAAACAGGGAACGATTCTAGGGCAATCGCACAATTCGTACAAGATCTTGGCTTGTTTTTGAAGCAATGAAGAGTTCTTGAAATCCACAGACTTCACCGCCATTATATTGCTGGGATGTGCAGTGAGTCCTCGGGGAAGCGAGGAACTGCCAAAGTAATAGTGCCAAATGTGCCCTTTCCCAGAACTTGTTTCTTCACCCAAGAACCCATGGCTGATCGATCGATCGATCGATGATCTTTTTCTTCTTTCTTCAACAACTCTCTCTCTCCCTCTCTCTTGTTAATTAACATAGATTAAAATGGCTTCTCTAGTGACCCATATATATAGATTAATTAACGGGGTAATAATTTAAAAATTATTAATATAAAAATTATTATTAATATCTTATTAGAGATGGTAGTGAATTAAATTATTTGTAAATATATTTTACCCATTTTATAAATTATGAATATATCTAACAAGTTTAAGATATTACTGATAATTCCACGTTATCTCCACAACACTCTCTCTATTTGTTCATTGCATTTATATGTTTTTTTTTTATAGCAATGGAAAGTTGTAGGTTACTTAGTTTTGTAAATAAACTTTAGATAATTATAAAAATTTAATGTAGCGATAAAATAAATTTAAATAATTTTTGAAACTAGGGGTCTTCTCATCTATCGTAATAATATCCAACGATAATAATAGCTTTTCCGACTATGGTAGGGGTGTGTGATTAGCTTTTGTTGTTTTTTCCCTCGCTTACAACACTAGTAAGAGGGTGTTTGACTTACCGGTTTAATGGTTTAAAGCTCTAGTAAAAGGGTGTTTGACTTACTGGTTCAACTTATAAGCTACATGACTTATTTAATTACGCGTTTGTTAAAATTTAAGAATTTAAACGCCGTCAAACTTATAAACTAGTTTAACAGTATTTTCAATAAGCTACACTCTCAATTTTTTCAAATAACCTGTTGATAGCTTATTTCGTTGAGTAAGTCAATTACCAATTTGCCCTCAAATAGTTTAACTATTTCCAACACATTACCCTCTCATCCCTGTGCCTTTCATCATTGCAGCTTCCGTATTCGGCCATTGCCTCTATCGCCGCCTCCTCCATTGTTCGTCATCTTACATCCATCGTGAAATACCCCATGTTTGTATGAGGTTGCCACGTAATTCTGATAAATATTGAATACCAAAAAATTTGCTTGAAAGCAGTTATAAGTACTGAATCGACTGTAGGGAATGCCTCGGAGTGAAATTGTCTAAAAAAAATAATATGGTTTCGATGAGCATTCCGAGATAGGATTTATGGTATCAAAACAAATCGGATTGGGAACAGTTTTCGGTACAGCTAAAATGCAGCTGCCATTTAGGCTATAAAATTGAATCTTTGTAGGAGGCTCTTGAAAAATTAACGAAACCTTAGGAGGCTCCGGTTTTGCGTAAGGATCAACCCTTCAGTAATTTTGGGATTAAACGATAGCCTGGTGAGGACACTAGGGCAAAATCGTCCTTTTCAACTAAGATTTGGATTATTAATTGTGGATTTTTGGTATTGTAATGCAAATTAATTTGAGGTTTAAGAACGTAGTTGCAATTAGGGAATTGCACTAGTGTAATAGGGATAAAATTTGGGGTTTAATGTATAATTTTTTAAATTAATTATGCAATTTTTATATATATTAATGTAGTATATAATTATATATATGTATGTACGTATCAGGTGCCCTGCAAATCCATCCCCATGCCCTATAAATGAACCATACTTTTGCATCCGCGATTTGTGCAAATCCCACGCCTCTGCAAATCCATGGCAGTAAGTTGAGTGTGTCAGACGCAATGGGGCATGGCAGTGAGGGAGCGGCTGTGAGCTTATAAATAGTAGCAAGGAGAAGTGAGGGAGGCAGGAGTTGATCTTGGCCGAGAGCTTATAGTAGATGGGGAGAGAGGGTAAGATCGAGGGAGAGAGGGCGAGGCCAATATAGAGATCGAGAGAGTGAGGAAGCTAGCCGTATCGGGCATAGCCACCATGGCCACAAGCCGTAGCCGAGCAGCAACCAGCGCGGCCATGGCAACTGCGGCATCAAGCGGTCGAGCGGAGTAGGGCGGTGGGCGAGCTGGTGCGGCGCAGCCATGAGCGGCGGGGGTCGTGCGGCGGTGAGATGTAACCGTCGGAGGCAGTGAGAGCTGGCGGTGGCAGGCTGCCATGCGCAAGTTGCAGGTAGCGTGCATGGTAGGGGCTGTTCGCGCGAGAAGGAAAAGGAAGAAGGAGGGGAAGAAAAAGAAGAAGAAGAAGAAGAGATGGAAGAAGAAGAAGAAAAAAGAAAGAAAAAGAAAAGAAAAGAGGGAGTTGCAGGCGGGAGCAGAGGAGATGGAGGAAGAAGATGAAGTGGAGAAAGAAAAGAAAAAGAAAAGAAAGAAATAGAAAAGAAAAGAAAAGAAAGAAAAAGAAAAAAAATAGGAAAAATTCTCAAAAAAATCCCCAAAAATAGGATTTGGATATTTATTAATATTTCAGAGACTTTGGGCACAAAAATGGTTCGGGCACGTGTTTCGAGATCAGGGCACGCATATCGAGAAAGTTAGAGATGCTAAGTTAAGATAAGTAAAATTTCCTAGAAAATTCTAGAAATTCAAGAATATTATTTTATGAATTTTCGTAGTGAAATATTTGAGAAAATATTTTAGAAATATTTAGTTTGGATTTATTGAGAAAAAATAGGAAGAAATAGAGAGAAAATTAAAGAAAATGCAAGAAATTATAGAAAAATAGGTTTTAATGTTTATTTAAATAAATGTGGTGATTAGGATGCTTTGAGGCTTAAGTTGAAGTGACTTGTGCGAATTTTGAGGTTGGCACGCAAATCGAGGTGATGCACTTATTTTGAGACAAAACGCGAATATCGAGATAGCCCGATAAACTTGAGAAGGTAAGTGGTACTTCCCCACTGGATTTAGTTGTATGGAAAATGTTTGATTTGTAAGTGATTTTTAAACCCAATCCTCGGGAATATTTTCATCATATTGACATGCCCTAATATGTATCCATCACGTAGACTGCACCCATGACATACTATGAAATACATATGTACATGTTGATATCATTGATCACGTGCAATGTGGCCGTAGGGAGTACGAACTGGCACCGCTACTTTACCAAGTATGCCTCCAGACACCCCGACTTCGAAAGAGATGGCCATAAGAATGGTAGGTAGCATGGGTGTGCAGTCACCTATGATGAGTAAGACATTGCATACACACATGGTAAAGCATTATGTACCCTTACTTAGATAATTCATCATCTAACTTGGGTTTTGCCCTTTGAATATTCAAACGTTTCAGATGGAGATTATAACAGATACGAGGATAAATGAGGTATGAAATGACACTTAGCAGAGTGCATGATAAATGAAATGTATGTAACGTAGCCCCTGTATTTAAGTTCTGTTACTTTGAATTCTAAACGTTTTTAGGGAATGATGATTTTATGATTAATGTTAAGATATCAGGTTTCGATCATTGCTTCCGCATTTGATGTGTATAATGATTATCTTTCGAGATAAATGAATGGGAATTCTGGGACGGATTCGGGGAATGATGTGGTCTAGCATGTTTGAAAGAAAAAAATTTATTGCCCTAGAATTGTCCCAATTTATAACGCGCCCGAAAAAATGAGGTGTTACACATCGCCTGTCGCCACCATCGCTTGCTCTATCGTCTGTTGTCATCGCCTCCATCATCCACCACCTGCTACCTCCTCCTCCACCTCTCCATCTCTCTCTCTCTCTCTCTATATATATATATATATTTAACTTATATATATATTAATGTATTTAACATTTTTATGAATTAAACTTAAATTTAAATATAAATCATTACATTAATATATATTTTTAATAATTTTGTATAATTTATCAACATTTATTTTAATAATTTTTTCAGTTGAATATCTATTTATAATTTATTTTTATTAAAAATTAATATTTTTATAAATTTTATTTGTATTATTCTTCAACAGGTCTATTTTTTTTTTTGTTAAGTTCTGATAGATTATCAAATCTTTCAAATGAAACACAACTATATAAATGATAGATTGAATCACATTTAATCAAACATGTTATCAACTTAAACGCTACCTAGTTTTTAAGCTTTACACAACTTATAAGTATAAAAACTTATAAGCTACAAAAAAAAAATGAAAAAACAACTGAATTCCTAAATAGTGAACACTAGTTCTTCACTCGTGCGTTGCACGGAAAGTGAATTCACAAACAGATGGCGTGCTTTGGAGCGCCTTTTGCCTCAAACTTTGATTTCAACTGGAGTCGTTTCTTTTTCTATTCCATGTACCTGTTTTGTGTTCTTTTTATGTTGTTTTGATCCTGTCGTGTGTGGATCTTGAGTATCTGTTTTCGCCTATGTGATTGTGTTCTCTAGGGTATGCCCTAGATTGTGTTCTGTATAGACATTTTAGTTCTATCTATATATATCTCTACTTTAAAAAAAATAATTAGTTTTATTAGATTGTAAATATCATAAAAAATGAAATTTATAATAAGATTAAATATTATAAATTTTGGAAAACTTATTTGAATACAACGTTTATTGTTGAGTTTGTTTGTTCTTTTTCTTTATTACATATTAGTATTTTTAAACCATTCCGGCTTGTAATTCTTGATACAACTATGTATAATTGAGCATGACTGAATACTTGTTTTTTCAAATAAAGTCCTACATGCAACAATAATTGCCCCTGACTTTTGTTGATGGTCATAGCGTAGAATACAATCAAAAGAAATTGTCTTCTCTGAAACTTGAACAACAATATTGAATCCGATGGAGTCAATTATATCATTGGAATGAAGACCTTATGTCTTGATACACATTTTTCAATATTAGATAATAGAGCAGTCCATGTATGAAAATCGAACAATCCAGAAACTGAATGTTGTATAACACGTTTTTAGAGTGATTCAATAACACGATTTTAACTGGAAGGAATATAACTTCTTGAAAGAAAAAAAAAAAAGCAGCTTTTTTGCAGGAAATTGTGTGTAATAATATTGAAAATATGGATTTTAATTTATACTATTGAAATTTAATTTATGCAATAATAACAACATATTGAAAATAATGAAAATATTAAAAAAATATGGACGATTTTTTTATGACTTAATTAATAGTTTTAAGTTGTTTATTTATATTTCTTAGAAATAATATTTATTTTTGATTGATTGAGGGATTAATTGATGAGAAGATATGACATAAAATATTTATTTTAAATTAATTAATTACATTGAAAAATCCATTGGTTATTACTGATGCACGTTTTTCAATTTTTAATATCAGATAATAAAGCAGTCAATACACGAAAATCGAACAGTCTGTGATTTGAATATTACATAACACGTTTTTAACTAGAAGGAATATTACTTTTTGAAAAAAAAAACTAAAGACAACTTTTTGGCGAGAAACTGTGTGTAATAATATTGAAAATATGAATTTTGATTTATACTATTGAAATTTAATTTATTCAATAATAACAAATTATTAAAAATATTGAAAACATTAAAAAATACGGACTATTTTTTATGACTTAATTAATAGTTTTAAGTTGTTTATTCATATTTCTTAGAAATAATATTGTTGGGCGTGAGACGCACAATAAAGGCTCACAAAAAAAACAAACCCCAGATAGCATAAACTTTTGATAGAACTGAAAAGATTCAAAAAACTCTCAACTCAATCATGGCAAACCTATAAGAGATACACGAAACAGAAACATAAACAACAAAAAATAAATAACGCAAAGGGGACGAGATTTTTACCGTGGTTCACCCAAAATTTGGGCTACGTCCACGTTGAGCTCTGGTATGAAGAGCTCACTACACTATAAAGAGAAGGAGTACAACTGATTTACATCAACATATCACACTCTCTTTACATCACTAATCTTGCTAACAAAATCGACCCAATGATCACAACATCAAGATCAAAGGTTTACCAATCAAAACCAGTGAACAAAGAGAATATACAGAGCATTTACAGAAGACAAAAAAGGAGAATAGAATGATCTCGCCCGGACCCCCTAAGAGAGGAAAACCCCTCAAAGACTTTCGGCCAAAACGACAGAAAATGAAAACCCTAATCCCTAATGCCCTTTACTCCTTCTCTCTTCTTCCCGTCAATGATTGAATCCCGAGGCGGAACATAAATAGCCAAGATGGATGGCTGAGATAACCCGAAATAAAGCAAGATTGATGGCTGGATTAGCTCGGGATAAAGCAAGATGGATGGACAGGATCAGATCGGGCAAAGAGACTAGGGCTGGCCAGTTGGAAGTTGTCGCGTGGCCTTCCAGCAGGTTGCCAAAAGGCAACCGGGTTGCCCTACTACCCTCCTCCAGCCAAGGACCAAAAGCGACATCACTTTGATGCTTCATAAATAACAATCTCCACCTTGAAGCATCAGTGAACTCCCAATCTTGGAAAAAAGTGCAGCATGCTTCAATTCTTACCTTCATAGCTCGTGTTGGCTGATAGTTCAACCAACTCCAACATGCAGCAAGTCCAAGCAATGCTTAAACTTGGTTGCAGTTAGAGTTTTTGTCCCCATATCAGTTGGGTTATCTTCTATAGGCACCTTCAAAATGCTCACAATGCCATTAGCTATTAAATCTCTAACATAATGATATCTTACCTCCACGTGCTTGGTTCGTTCATGATATACCGGGTTCTCGGAGAGGTGAATGGCACTTTGACTATCTGAGAACACAACCATTTTGCTTTGAAGCAAGTGGATCTCCTTGATTAGACCTTGCAGCCAAATAGCCTCCTTGAAGGCATCAGTCACAGCAACATATTCAGCCTCGGTGGTGGACAAAGCCACCAGAGGCTAAAGTTGGGATTTCCAACTGATACAATTTCCACCCAAGGTGAAAAAGTATGCAGTTGTTGACTTCCTTGAGTCCCTATCACCTGCAAAGTCAGAATCTACATATCCCACAAGATCAAGAGTATCAAATCTTCTTTTATAACACAGGCCAATGTCTACAGTTCCATTAATATATCTTAACATGTATTTCAGTGCATCCCAATGAGTTTTCCCAGGGTTTGACATGTATCTACTAAGCAGAGATATTGAATATGCAAGATTAGGCCTAGTACTAATCATTGAATACATAACAGTTCCGATTGCATTGGCATAGGGGACATTTTCCATTTTAACTAATTCTGAATTAGTTGTAGGACATTGAGATTTAGATAGAGTAGATTGTCCAGCTAAGGGAACTCCTACAGTCTTACAATTATGCATACCAAACCTTTGAACAGCTTTAATAAGATAGTCATGTTGATGAATTTTCAAAGATGATTTGCTTCTTTCTCTCTCTATTGTCATTCCTAGAATTTTCCTAGCATGCCCTAGATTCTTCATATCAAAATTAGTGTTTAACATTAACTTTAATTCACTAATTTTATCTTTAGACTTACTGATTATCAGGATATCATCTACATACAGCAGTAGATAAACAGGGATATCAGAGAGAATGAAATAAAAGCAATTATCATATTGACTTCTTACAAAACCAATCCTTAAAACAAAACTATCAAACTTTTTATACCATTGTCTTGGGGATTGTTTTAAGTCATACAAAGATTTTTTCAGTAAGCATACATGATCAAGATGAGTAGGATTAATATAACCAGTTGGCTGAACCATATAAATGCATTCATCAAGGTCACTATGGATGAAGGCTGTTTTTACATCTAATTGTTTTAATTCTAAATCAGATTGAACAACAACAGCAAGCATCATGTGAATGGTCTTAAATTTGACTACTGGTGAGAAAATTTCATTGTAGTCTATACCCTCCCTTTGAGTAAAGCCCTTAGCAACTAATCTAGCTTTGTATCTAAGTGGATCAGTGGGAGACATACCTTCTTTTAATTTGAACAGCCATTTGCACTGGATTAGTTTATGTTTCTTAGGTTTGGGGACCAAGGTCCAAGTGCCATTTACCTTGAGGGAGTTCATTTCCTCATCCATAGCTTGTCGCCATTTAACAGTCTTTGGAGCTGATAGCTTCCTCATATGAGATTGGCTCACTGCTCCTCAATTCCTTTCCAGCAATTAAAGCACAGTAGACTAAGTCAGAATAGGCATACCTTGTAGGGGGTCTAGAGACCCTCCTGCTCCTATCACGGGCTAGATGATAGTCACTGAGATCTTGGGGTGAGCTATGATGCTCCACCTCAATCTCAGGTTTATTCTCTTGTTCCTCTTGATCATCATCATGATCAGAGGTACTTTCATCATGAGACATATGCAAGGTAGCATTTGGTTGGTTTTGATCAGGTGAGGCTAGAGTAGCTGGCAGGTCATTACTTCCTGCTGGTTGCTCCACCTCAAACTGAGAACCCCCTAACACAGCAAGGTTATCTAGGTTTTCTTGAGTGCTTGTTTCTTTTAGGTTGTTGGTTTTACAAGGGAAAACATTTTCATTAAAGATAACATCTCTACTGATTATAATTTTAACTCCAACAGATTCCCTATCCCATAACCTATATCCCTTGGTACCTTCTTGGTACCCAATAAACACACATCTAATGGACCTAGGTTCAAGTTTACCTTAAGATTTATGAGCATAGGCTTCACAGCCAAATACTCTTAAGTAATTAAAATTCAATTTCCTACCAGTCCAAGTTTCCTCAGGGCATTTAAAATTTAAAGTAGTATAATGACTTCTATTTATCAAATGAGCTGTAGTGGATAAAGCCTCACCCCAAAATGACTTAGACATATTAGATGTAAATAATAGGCACCTAACTTTTTCAAGTAGGGTTCTGTTCATCCGTTCAGCTACCCCATTTTGTTGGGGAGTGTTCCTAACTGTTCTATGTCTAAGAATACCATGATCATTACAGAAAGTATCAAAGGCTCTACTGCAGAACTTAAGGCCATTGTCAGTCCTAAGGGTTTTAATTTTCCTATGTATTTGATTTTCTACCATTATTTTCCAGGTTTTAAACTTCTCTAGGGTCTAGTCTTTTGATTTTAATAAAAATATCCATACCTTTCGAGTAAAGTCATCCACAATAGATAGAAAATACCTGTTACCTCCAAAGGTGGGACTTGAGAAGGCCCCCATAGGTCAACATGAAGATATTCGAGGCATGCCTTTGCCAAGTGAGTTCCCTTATGGAAACTCAGCCTATGTTACTTGCCCAGAACACATAGCTCACAAAAGTCGAGGGACCCAACAGGCACTGTTCCAAGGTAGCCTTGGTTTGATAGTGCCTGGAGACCTTTCAGGCTCATATGGCCAAGTCTCAGGTGCCATATATCTGTCTTATCAGTATTAGCTATGCAGGCAGAATGTATGTTAACAGAGGAAGAGTAACAACCATTCAAAATGTACAAGCCATTTTTCTTAGTACCTGACAGAATAAGATTATCATCTTTAAAAACATGCAGGAAACCATTTTCAGCTCTATATGAATAACCTAACTCATCAAGCATGCCAAGAGATATTAGATTTCTTTTTAATCCTGAGACATACCTTACATCAGTTAACATTTTGATTTTATTATCATGCAATTTTAAAGATATGCTACCTATACCTTGGACACTACATGACTGATTATTTCCCATGTATACAGTACTAGTTTCCTTTTGATTAAAATTTTGAAACCATTCTCTATTTGGGCACATATGAAAAGAACAACCAGAGTCTATTACCCATTCATGTTCAGCAGACAAACAAGATACATTAAGTACTTCAGCTAAACAGTTAGAGGTTCCTACATTTACATTTGTATTTCCCCCCTGTTTTTGTTTCTTAATGAAATCATAGCAATACTTCTTAATGTGACCCTTTTTTTCCGCAGTGATAACACTTCCATTTTTGTTTACCTTTCTTGTCTTTCTTCTTACCCTTTTGCCCTGACCCGTTAGTGTGATCATTGTTAATGGTAAAGGATTTTTTTCTCATTCTTACTCTTTACAAATAGGTTATTTCTAGACCTTTTAGATGTTCCTAGTTCCAGTTCTTTAGCTTTAATACCCGAGATAACAAGGTCTAGACTAGGAACAATACCAGTATATCTTAATGCATGCTTTACTACATCATAGTCATCAGGTAAAGAATTTAACAGAATCATAGCTTCACTTGTGTCACCTAATGCTTGATCAGTACCTCTAAGTAATAATGCAAGTCTAGTGAATTCGTCTATGTTTCATCCATTGACTTAGATATATTCATTTTGAAATTAAACAGCATGCCTTTCAAGTATACTAAATTAGGTGCAGACATAACAAAGTATAGAGAATCTAATTTATTCCATAAATCAATAGGATTAGACATACCATCTACCTAGCGTATGACAGTGTCACCAAGGTGAAGGAAAATGAGGTTGAATGCCTCTTCTCTTACCTCCTGGGTCCTTTTAAGCTGATCAGGTGACCATTTTTGGTCATCAGCTTCCAGTGCTATCAGCGCCTTATGATGAGAGAGTAGAACTCTCATTTTCTTTTTTCAACTACCAAAATCTCCTTTGCCATCAAATATTCCGATTTCAAATCGGGTAGACATCATCTTCGCCTTGCACGAAGGTAACTTAAAAGTGGCTCTAGACTCTTATTGAGACACACACAACAAAAAATACCTACTGACTTGATTCTTAGAAAGAAAACCCTAAATGGACAGAGACCACAAAACTGGCGATAACCCTAGATTTGAAAACCGATAGACCCTGAGAGTATTTGGCCGGCGGCTGTTGAACCACTCCAGAATTAGATATCTATATATCTCTTCTCTAGTTTGCAGCAAAGTACACCCTAGGTCATCTCTCACAAGGAGCCTCACTTTCTGCTACCAACAAGGAGAACCAATATAAACAACAGTTTGTTTAGGGGGGGGGTTTTGACATAAAACTAAGTAATAAAACAGAAATGAAATGAAAATCAGTAAATGAAATGCAACCAGCTGTGTATTTGTCCCCTCTGTGAAATCTTCCTCGTCCAACCTATAAATCTTGGCTTGTTAGATGTTTTAATCTCCAGATATCAAACTTAAAGCATCCCCAACAACCGTCCAAGGATTAGAATGATTGGAACAACAAAATGAATACAGAAATCTCTTATAAACAAAATGCAACCATTCACTCTCTATTCAACCCATCCGGAGCTATGCAAGAACAACCATTCAAGCACATTATATTCGTTTCTGAGATGTTATACCAACCGGCTACAACACTCTGTTCTCTTAAGCATTTAACAGAAAATGAATCCATGCAAATTCACACAAACCTGCCATGAACTCCATGCATTCGAGAATCTGCTCAAACTAAACCAAATGGAAATGAATAAGAGTAAAATAAACAAACCAGGTTTTTGCAGCTCATCCGGGACTCAGATTCCACACGGGTTCAAGATACACAACCAGTTACAATAGCTTTAGCCTTCCATTACAACAAGGAAGACAAAAATATGAAGACAAAATGGAGAAAACAGAAAATTGCTAACAACAAGAAAAACGGCCAGAATCTCCTCTCTTTTTCTCCTCTCAATCCCTCTGGAAAATAAGTGCTAAGAGGCCTTAAATACATGACTAAGAAAGGAAGAGCTAGGAAGGCTAGGGTTGGGCCTAGCCCAACAGAAAAGAAAAGAAACAGAAGAGATAAGTGAGCCCAAAACAGCAAAATTAAGTAGCCCAAATCTGCTCCTTGAAAGTGAGCCCAAGCTCCTTTAGATGAGTCCCACAATTGCCCAAGGCCGGCCTACCCTCATGAAGTCCGAAATGAGCTACTTCAAGTCTTTTCCAGCTGCTTCTCTAGCCCATCCAATATTCCCTAAAGCTAAGCAAGCTTGGATCCATAGAAGTAAGATAGAAAATAGTGTAAGGACGATTTGAAGTATAATAAAATAGAAACAATGAAAGATCAGCAAAAATTACTTCAAATGGCGTAATAAGACTGAGGTGAAATGCCAAAATATAGCATAAATATGCATACTATCAGTATTCAAACCCTAAACAGTGCTATCAAAGATAAAGGCTCTGATACCACTTGTTGGGCGTGAGACGCACAATAAAGGCTCACAAAAAAAACAAACCCCAGATAGAATAAACTTTCGATAGAACTGAAAAGATTCAAAAAACTCTCAACTCAATCATGGCAAACCTATAAGAGATACATGAAACAAAAACATAAACAATAGAAAATAAATAACGCAAAGGGGACGAGATTTTTACCGTGGTTTACCCAAAATTTGGGCTACGTCCACGTTGAGCTCTGGTATGAAGAGCTCACTGCACTATAAAGAGAAGGAGTACAACTGATTTACATCAACATATCACACTCTCTGTACATCACTAATCTTGCTAACAAAATCGACCCAACGATCACAACATCAGGATCAAAGGTCTACCAATCAAAACTAGTGAACAAAGAGAATACACAGAGCATTTACAGAAGACAAAAAAGGAGAATAGAATGATCTCACTCGAACCCCCTAAGAGAAGAAAACCCCTCAAAGACTTTCGGCCAAAACGACAGAAAATGAAAACCCTAATCCCCAATGCCCTTTACTCCCTCTCTCTTCTTCCCATCAATGATCGAATCCCGAGGCGAAACATAAACAGCCAAGATGGATGGCTGAGATAACTCAAGATAAAGTAAGATTGATGGACAAGATCAGATCGGGCAAAGAGACTCGGGCTGGCCAGCTAGAGGTTGCCGTGTGGCCTTCCAGCAGGTTGCCAAAAGGCAACCGGGTTGCCCCGCTACCCTCCTCCAGCCAAGGACCAAAAACGGCATCACTTTGATGCATCATAAATAACAAATATTTATTTTTGATTGATTGAGGGATTAATTGATGAGAGAATATGAAAGACAATATTTATTTTTGATTAATTAATTACATTGAAAAATCCATTGGTTATTACTAATGCACGTTTTTTAATTTTCAATATCAGATAATAGAGCAGTCTATATGCGAAAATCAAACAGTCTATGATTTGAATATTGCATAACACGTTTTCAGATAGATTCGATAACACGTTTTTAATTGGAAGAAATATTACTTCCCTAAAAAAAAAAAAAAAACTAAAGGCAACTTTTTGGCGAAAAACTGTGTGCAATAATATTGAAAATATGAATTTTGATTTATACTATTGAAATTTAATTTTTGCAATAATAACAAAACATTGAAAATATTGAAAACATTAAAAATTATGGACGATTTTTTATAATTTAATTAATAGTTTAAGTTGTCTATTCAAATTTTTCGGTAATAATATTTATTTTTAATTAATTGAGAGATTAATTGATGAGAAAATATAATAGAAAATATGTATTTTTAATTAATTAGAGGTCTTTTTTTTTTTCCGGATTTGGATAGCTCGTCTATCATTTGAATTAAGTGTCATAGAAAACCTTGTTCCATTTGATAGAGACTAATAATTGAAACAAACCTGAACTCGTGCAATTAATAATTGTCATATACAGTTATAAGTATACAGTTATAAATATGCCTTTTCAAATTGTTGATTTAGTGGGTTTATTCTTTAGAAATTCCGTCTACTTCGTATTATTGTTTATTAATTTGTGCATATTCATTCATCATCTTTGTGTTGTATGTTGATGTAGCTTTCCTGATTTATAGGAGCAGGGAGCAGCAGTGAAGTGTTTGTAGCCACTGCTTCCAAGGATAGGACACTTAGGCTGTGGAAGGTACTTGTAGATACTGCCACTTTAAAAATAAAAAAATTTACTTCCCTATCAACTAAAGTTCCCTTGCCCGGCCCCTAATATTGTGAATTTTCCTTTTACAAGTTTGGTGTAGAATCCTTGGATCGTCCTACTAAGGTTGGAGCTTATAAAATTTTGCGGGGGCATACTGAACCTGTACAAACTGTTGCAGCACGGCCATGTGGAGATATGGTATCATTTATCTTCTTCTCCTAACTTTATTTTGTTTGCTACAATTAATTAGGTATATGTTCAGGTTCTTGGGACAGTAGAATCAATTTATGGCAGACACATGAACTTGGTGAAGGAAGTGATCTGGTAACAATTAAGAGGAGAAAAATGGATAATGAAGATGAGGAATCCCAATCAGAGGTACAATGATTTCAGGAATTAGGGAACTTCATTGTTTTGAACTTCTATGGCATCCAAATCCAGAAATTCATCTATAACATACTAGAAAGTATGGTTTGCTTTAGTTCAATGTGTGTGTGTGTGTATAATATATATATTTCCACCGTTATATATAATCTGGATTCAAAACTTGAATTGATGTGTAGTTCATAATCTACAAGTTCAATGGACATGCAAAATGCCATGAAAATGCTTAAATTGAGGGGGATCTGAGCTTTGAATTGATTAATGATTAGGATTATTCTACTACAAATTGATTAGAAGGCTGTTTGGCTTAGCGGTTTGATCGCGTATAAGCTGCATAAGCAGCTTTAAAGCTATACAACTTTCTGTGATGAAGCATTTGGTAAGCATTAACAGCTTTAACCCTGTATAGCTTATCAGCTGTTTTAACAGCGTTGGCTAGAAGCTGGTGCCCCCCAGCTTTGGGAAAAAAAGCTAGAGAGTTGATCGAGAAAAATACCATTTTGCCCTCTGTTACTGTTGCATCTTCTTCCCCTCTTCCCCGAAGCTCTGTCTCCCATCTTCTCCAGAAGGTCTGCCATTAACGTGCTGCTGTTGTCGCCCCTCCGCTATTACCGTGCTGCCGCCGCCGCCGTCGTCCAGCCTGAGCTGCCGCAAGCAGCCTCGTGTTGGTGGGTCCCGCCATCGCAACATCTGGTTCCATATTCGTCGCCTAGCGCCGTCGACTGACCCTCCTCCATTACCGCCATCTCCATAGCCCATCTCGGCCGCCGCTTCCCTCCTCATTCTCCAGATCCGCCGTTGCCGTCGCCTTGTGGGTCGCCTCCTCGCTCCGCCACTGTTCTTCTGCATGCAGCGTATATATATATATGTATATATATATAACACAAATAATATATTATTATTATTATTATATATAATATATATAGAAATATTGTATTAATATATTTTTAATAATTATGTATAATTTGTTCACATTTAATAATAAAATTTTACATCATTTAACATTATGTCTATTTTGGTCTTTTTGTCAAGTTTTAATAGTTTATCCGCTCTTTCAAACCAAACACATAAATATTAATTGATAGCTTAAAAGTATATTTATCCAAACACATTATCAGCTTAAACACTATCTAACTTTTAACTTGAAAGTTAAATACCTTAAAAGCTATGAAAAATATCGATGAGCCAAACAGCCTCTAGGACATACAAAGATGTTGCAAATTAATTTCCATTTGATCTTGCTTGTTTTGGTTATTGGTTTCTAACAATAACAGATATAAGAGGTTTTATTAAGTGAAAGTAGTAATAAAACCTAGAAATCTTTATTTGAGGTGCTTCCCCACGCACTGTCTTTTTTTGATGATGAATTCATTGTTTTATTCTGCCTTTTTATTACATTATATTAATTTAAATGCTTTATTTAGCTTTTGATCTCTCTATATTAAATATTTTAGTGCTTTTACATTACAACTCATATTTTCCTGTCTCATACAGGGAGAGGCTCTCTCTACATTGGTGGGTGGTACCCAGTGTGTGTCTTCTGTGGTTTGCCCACAAAATGAAACAATATATTCTGGCTTATTCAAATCTAAACAATACAGTAGCAGCACACAAGTCTTCCTCAACTCTTCTGTGTGGTATTATTTTTCAGTTTACCATCGCTGATGCATTTGCATTTATAATTAACACACTCAGGAATAGCATTGAAGTCGTCACAGAAGCAGTCATCATCAACATAACAACTTATAGACATTACGGTTTGGAAAACACCTGCAATCACATATGTATAGTTGTGAGTATGTCAAACTTACACAGGCGCATATGATTTATGCATTATCTCAAGTTGAGAGACTAACCAGAGACGGCTGCAAATAAGAAGATAACTAGGAAAATCTTGTTGAAAATAACCTTGGCCATGTCTTTTGTTTGTAAATTGGCAAGAAACAAAGAGAAATTGGATTCCTTTTATGCTTGTTATACACTCTTTCTACAGTGAGTCCCTCTTTATATTATACATAGAAGAAGGAAATGTGGTGAAGCTTTGGAGATGTATTTGGTCTATAGTGCATTAATTTTCTATACATATGGCAAGAAACGGACAAATTCCCCTTTCTTAATGAGGTTTTTTGCATAACCTTTGAAGTTACAAAGCTTTGTTCTAATAATCCTTTAAAAAGTGCTTGAATTAAGTGAATATACACAATCCTCATTTACTGTATTTATGTGAATCGGTTACATTCTTTAATTGTATCTGTGAAGAGAGGAAAAAAAAAAAAGGATCGTTGAACCGATTCCTTGACAAGTGATGTCAAATTGGATGCCTAACAAATGGTCTCAAACTTTCAGGAGAGCTGCTTGTTTCAATATATAGAATCTCTGAATACAAAAAAATTTCTATTTAGAAAAGAAAAATTTATAGTGCAACCCATCAAGGATCAAACCCTTGTGTCATCTAGGTGACGTTGTTAAATAGCTACATGTGGCATGGGATGATGGCCCTGATGGGTGGCTAGTGATGGTGTAAGAGCTGAACTGATTGAATATGGGATCATTCAATTAGAAGATGGGATGTTGAAACTAGCAAAGATTCAGTAAACATGGTGTGTGAGAATGACCTCATGCTGGCTTTCCTTTGTTCTGTGCTTGCTTGTGGCTTTATGAACCCTTCATTTGCATTAAAATTTGATTAGATGTTCATTAATGAAATTGTGTGAGAAGCCAATTATTACTTATAATAGGCAATTGACATGAAAAATCTCTGGTGCTACAAGCAGTCATTATGAAAGTGATCCCAGAGCAGTCAGACAACTAACCTTAAAAAAATTTCTGTCCCATCATTTTCCTGATAGCTACCATAAAAACTCTTGACTATGATTAATATTGATCTTATTCTTTAGCATAGAGCTTTTAGACTTATTTTTGAAATTCCTCAACCCAACTCAAGCAACTAATTTAAAGCATGCACCAAATTTTTGATTGCATT